>NC_091193.1:5347191-5499691 GCF_040958095.1 Procambarus clarkii | reverse complement strand
TATGAAGCTAAAACAGAAGATTTTTGGACCTGTAAATTTGTAGACCTCATCCTGGAAACATTCTTGTATCAACATGTTAAACAAGCTACGAGGATGAGGGAAGGGGACGTTCCCTCCATGCTAGATTTGATATTTACCAGGAAGGAGGAAGAGATATTTGACATTCAGTACCTTCCTCCCTTGGGTAAAAGTGACCATGTCTTTTTGGGAATAAAGTATGCAATGCGTTATAAGCTGGAAGAAAATAAGGAGGTTGAAGCAGTTGAAAAACCAGACTTCAGGAGAGGACATTATGGTGACCTTAGAAATTTTTTTAGTGAGTATAATTGGACAGACTTGATGCTAGGCAAGGAAGTGAATGAGATGTATGGCAAGTTTTGTGAAATATATGATAAAGGCACAAAAAAATTTATACCAAAACAGAGATGCAGAACTAGGAAACAGGATTGGTTCAATAGAAATTGCGAGAGGGCTAGAGACCGAAAGACACAAAAATGGAATCAATACAGGAAGAGGCCGAACCCCCAAACATACCAGCGATACAAAGATGCGAGAAACAACTACACGGCAGTGAGGAGAGAGGCAGAAAGAAATTTTGAAAAAGGGATTGCGGACAAATGTAAAACAGAACCAGGTCTATTCTATAAATTCATAAACAACAAATTGCAGGTAAAGGATAATATTCAGAGGTTGAAAATGGGAAATAGATTCACGGAAGATGAAAAGGAAATGTGTGAAACACTAAACGAAAAGTTCCAAAGTGTGTTTGTACAAAATGAAATCTTTAGGGAACCAGATACAATAAGAATTCCAGAGAACAACATAGAACACATAGAGGTGTCTAGAGACGAAGTGGAAAAAATGCTCAAGGAGCTCGGTAAGAACAAAGCAGCTGGCCCAGATGGCGTTTCACCATGGGTTCTGAGAGAATGTGCATCTGAGCTCAGCATTCCACTTCACCTGATCTTTCAGGCATCCCTGTGTACAGGAATCGTAGCAGACGGGTGGAAACAGGCTAACATAGTTCCAATCTACAAAAGTGGCAGCAGGGAAGACCCCCTCAATTATAGACCTGTATCATTGACAAGTGTAATAGTGAAAGTATTGGAAAAACTAATCAAAACTAAATGGGTAGAACACCTAGAGAGAAATGATATAATATCAGACAGACAGTATGGTTTTCGATCTGGAAGATCCTGTGTATCGAATTTACTCAGTTTCTATGATCGAGCCACAGAGATATTACAGGAAAGAGATGGTTGGGTTGACTGCATCTATCTGGACCTAAAAAAGGCTTTCGACAGAGTTCCACATAAGAGGTTGTTCTGGAAACTGGAAAATATTGGAGGGGTGACAGGTAAGCTTCTATCATGGATGAAAAATTTTCTGACTGATAGAAAAATGAGGGCAGTAATCAGAGGCAATGTATCAGAATGGAGAAATGTCACAAGTGGAGTACCACAGGGTTCAGTTCTTGCACCAGTGATGTTTATTGTGTACATAAATGATCTACCAGTTGGTATACAGAATTATATGAACATGTTTGCTGATGATGCTAAGATAATAGGAAGGATAAGAAATTTAGATGACTGTCATGCCCTTCAAGAAGACCTGGACAAAATAAGTATATGGAGCACCACTTGGCAAATGGAATTTAATGTTAATAAATGTCATGTTATGGAATGTGGAATAGGAGAACATAGACCCCACACAACCTATATATTATGTGAGAAATCTTTAAAGAATTCTGATAAAGAAAGAGATCTAGGAGTGGTTCTAGATAGAAAACTATCACCTGAGGACCACATAAAGAATATTGTGCAAGGAGCCTATGCTATGCTTTCTAACTTCAGAATTACATTTAAATACATGGATGGGGATATACTAAAGAAATTGTTCATGACTTTTGTTAGGCCAAAGCTAGAATATGCAGCTGTTGTGTGGTGCCCATATCTTAAGAAGCACATCAACAAACTGGAAAAGGTGCAAAGACATGCTACTAAGTGGCTCCCAGAACTGAAGGGCAAGAGCTACGAGGAGAGGTTAGAAGCATTAAATATGCCAAAACTAGAAGACAGAAGAAAAAGAGGTGATATGATCACTACATACAAAATAGTTACAGGAATTGATAAAATCGACAGGGAAGACTTCCTGAGACCTGGAATTTCAAGAACAAGAGGTCATAGATTTAAACTAGCTAAACACAGATGCCGAAGAAATATAAGAAAATTCACCTTCGCAAATAGAGTGGTAGACGGTTGGAACAAGTTAAGTGAGAAGGTGGTGGAGGCCAAGACCGTCAGTAGTTTCAAAGCGTTATATGACAAAGAGTGCTGGGAAGACGGGACACCACGAGCGTAGCTCTCATCCTGTAACTACACTTAGGTAATTACACTTAGGTAATTACCCAGCACCAGCACAGCCGTACCCAGCACCAGCACAGCCGTACCCAGCACCAGCACAGCCGTACCCAGCACCAGAACAGCCGTACCCAGCACCAGCACAGCCGTACCCAGCACCAGCACAGCCGTACCCAGCACCAGCACAGCCGTACCCAGCACCAGCACAGCCGTACCCAGCACCAGCACAGCCGTACCCAGCACCAGCACAGCCGTACCCAGCACCAGCACAGCCGTACCCAGCACCAGCACAGCCTTACCCAGCACCAGTACAGCCGTACCCAGCACCAGTACAGCCGTACCCAGCACCAGCACAGCTGTACCCAGCACCAGCACAAAAGCAGCTGAAGCCAACACAGCAGCAGCGAGCACCAGCAAAGCTGATGCAAACATCTAAAAACATAGTGTGTGAAGTGAACAATTAGAATAAGTGTTAAATTCAAGTGTGTACATAGTGTTAAAATTAAAGTTGCAATAATTCTAATGTACAATAGTTTTCAAGAACTGTATTGTAGTACTCAACATACAGCAAAACCACTTTTAATAATACAGTGCTAACGGCTTAATGCACTGCAGTACCTATTTACTGTAGAGCTTTCACAACTTCACAAAACTTCAAGATGGACATGACTCCAACAATAAGGTAAATACATGAATTACAGTATTTTTAGAAGAGTAGTAAAATATAGGTACAGTAAGTAATATGATACAATGCATTTTTATTGTGTACAAGAAAAAAAAAGACACTGACGCAAACGCCTCTTGAAGGTCACCTCTTGCAACGAATCCAACGCTCCAACGAACTGGGGGTGGTCCCATATAGTACGTTGAATCGAGGTTGTACTGTATATTTATATAATAAAAGTGGTTAATAATCGCTATACTCAAAAGTATGATGTGCATATTAGTGATTCAATTATTATGTTTATAAAACTATAAACACATAGTTTTGCTGCTATTACACTCTATACACAGGTTATATATAAGTATTGGCATGTTTTGGTCACCATAACGAACCACTAAGTTGGTATTGAGAGTCGAAAAGCAACGAGGAGTTACCGCCACACACCAGCCAGCCACTCGCTGCCACTCCCTCAACACACGCACTAAACTTTCTCCCCCAACAATACCATTTGTGGTGTTATTACACTATATACAGATGTTATATATAAGTATGTATATATTTTGTTCACCACAACTGTACAGCTAAGCTGATATAGTTAGTTCAGGCACTAAGAGTCGTCGCTATACACAGATGGCGGCTGGCGGCTCCCTCACTCTTTCAAGGTCACACGCACTAAACTTTCTCCCCCAACAATACCAGTTGTGGTGTTATTACACTATATACAGACGTTATATATAAGTATGTGTATATTTTGTTCACCACAACTGTACAGCTAAGCTGATATAGTTAGTTCAGGCACTAAGAGTCGTCGCTATACACAGATGGCGGCTGGCGGCTCCCTCACTCTTTCAAGGTCACACGCACTAAACTTTCTCCCCCAACAATACCTTTTGCAGTGTTATTACCCTATATACACATATTATATATAAATATCTACATGTTTTATGCACCGTAACTGTACACCTAAGCTTGTAGTGCGCCCAAAGAGCATAGTGGCCACCCTCTAAACAGCTAGACAAATCGTGCAGACGACGTCACCTCCGTCACCCATATGGCTCCTCCCAGCATAATCCTTTTGCTGTTATTACACTAATACACACATTATATATAAGTATCTACATTTGTGTTCACCATAGAGAACCACTGACCTGGTATGGTGAATGCAAACAATAACAGGTGGCCACACAGTCAGTAAACGATGCTGTCTCCCTCCGTCTCTCAGCATCACTCCTCCCACAGCGCTAATTATTACAACAATCCTGCTATTATCACAACCCTGGTTATTTATATCACAGTCATTGGTCATCTGTAATATTGTCATCGCTAAATAATAACAATTATATATTTATTTTGACATTTTTCGGCGATGCTGTGGTCACAAGCTGAACATCAATGCTGTTCGCTCATGCTGCGTGCGCCGGCCTTGGTTGCTCCAACAGTACTGTGCCTCTCACACCTGAGAATATTGCCCACGATTTTTTTTTTAAAATGGCATCTGTTTACAAGAGCCCTGAGGAAGCTACTGTGAACCCCGTGTAGCCGCGGGCCATTTGAATCAGGCCTGGCACCCTATGGCGTATATATACGCCATGCGCACCATGGGACATGTTACTCAGGGCGTATATATACGCCATGCGCAGTTTAAGGGTTAACTACGCAACACATCATATGATGTATTCAGTGACTTGCAGTAACTTGCGCTCCACATCATATGATGTATTGGAGTACTACGCAAGATTTAAATAGCCCGCGGATACACGGGGTTCACCTCAATTATAGACCTGTATCATTGACAAGTGTAATAGTGAAAGTATTGGAAAAACTAATCAAAACTAAATGGGTAGAACACCTAGAGAGAAATGATATAATATCAGACAGACAGTATGGTTTTCGATCTGGAAGATCCTGTGTATCGAATTTACTCAGTTTCTATGATCGAGCCACAGAGATATTACAGGAAAGAGATGGTTGGGTTGACTGCATCTATCTGGACCTAAAAAAGGCTTTCGACAGAGTTCCACATAAGAGGTTGTTCTGGAAACTGGAAAATATTGGAGGGGTGACAGGTAAGCTTCTATCATGGATGAAAAATTTTCTGACTGATAGAAAAATGAGGGCAGTAATCAGAGGCAATGTATCAGAATGGAGAAATGTCACAAGTGGAGTACCACAGGGTTCAGTTCTTGCACCAGTGATGTTTATTGTGTACATAAATGATCTACCAGTTGGTATACAGAATTATATGAACATGTTTGCTGATGATGCTAAGATAATAGGAAGGATAAGAAATTTAGATGACTGTCATGCCCTTCAAGAAGACCTGGACAAAATAAGTATATGGAGCACCACTTGGCAAATGGAATTTAATGTTAATAAATGTCATGTTATGGAATGTGGAATAGGAGAACATAGACCCCACACAACCTATATATTATGTGAGAAATCTTTAAAGAATTCTGATAAAGAAAGAGATCTAGGAGTGGTTCTAGATAGAAAACTATCACCTGAGGACCACATAAAGAATATTGTGCAAGGAGCCTATGCTATGCTTTCTAACTTCAGAATTGCATTTAAATACATGGATGGCGATATACTAAAGAAATTGTTCATGACATTTGTTAGGCCAAAGCTAGAATATGCAGCTGTTGTGTGGTGCCCATATCTTAAGAAGCACATCAACAAACTGGAAAAGGTGCAAAGACATGCTACTAAGTGGCTCCCAGAACTGAAGGGCAAGAGCTACGAGGAGAGGTTAGAAGCATTAAATATGCCAAAACTAGAAGACAGAAGAAAAAGAGGTGATATGATCACTACATACAAAATAGTTACAGGAATTGATAAAATCGACAGGGAAGACTTCCTGAGACCTGGAATTTCAAGAACAAGAGGTCATAGATTTAAACTAGCTAAACACAGATGCCGAAGAAATATAAGAAAATTCACCTTCGCAAATAGAGTGGTAGACGGTTGGAACAAGTTAAGTGAGAAGGTGGTGGAGGCCAAGACCGTCAGTAGTTTCAAAGCGTTATATGACAAAGAGTGCTGGGAAGACGGGACACCACGAGCGTAGCTCTCATCCTGTAACTACACTTAGGTAATTACACTTAGGTAATTACACCCTGTTAGGTGAGGTGTGAAGTTAGGTGAGGTGGTGGTGGAGGCCAAGAGCGTCAGTAGTTTCAAAGCGTTATATGACAAAGAGTGCTGGGAAGACGGGACACCACGAGCGTAGTTCTCATCCTGTAACTACACTTAGGTAATTACCTTCATCAGGGCCCTTGTAAACAGACGCCATTTTAAAAAAAAATCGTGGGCCAAATTCCCGGGTGTGAGGGACCTCAATATTGTGTGAACTACCAAGCCTGACGCACGCAGCATGAGCTCGCAGCACTGCTGTTCAGATAGTGACCACAGCATCGCCTAAAAATGCCATAAAATACATTTGCATGCTATTATTTAGCGATGATATTATTACAGAAGACCCCTGACTGGGATAAAAAACCAGCGTTGAATGTAATGAAACGCCATTTTCTGGGTGAGAACCGGAGGCTTCCCGGAGCTTTACCAGGCTGATATGCTAATGTCAGACTTTGGCATCAGTCATGTATATGGAGTTCTAGGGCCTACTGGGGATCACGGCCAAAACCTGGCCCCCTCAGAGAGGCAAGGGAAGCAATGGCCTATAGAAACCCCCATGTGGTTGGAACAAGAGGTCATAGATATAAACTAGCTAAACACAGATGCCGAAGAAGTATAAGAAAATTTACTTTTGCAAACAGAGTGGTAGACGGTTGGAACAAGTTAGGTGAGAAGGTGGTGGAGGCCAAGACCATCAGTAGTTTCAAAGCGTTATATGACAAAGAGTGCTGTGAAGACGGGACACCACGAGCGTAGCTCTCATCCTGCAACTACACTTAGGTAATTACGAAAAGAGGCAACAGTATGTGGCAAGATGACGGCCCCCAACCCCCACCAGAAAAACCAAGCCGACGCTAACAACTGCAGGCACCTAAGAAGGGACAGGAGGAAAAGAAAGGACCGCCAAATTACCCCATACTGGCACCAAGAAGAAGTACGCAGGTGGGATACCTACCACGAAGTCATCCGACCACCAACCAGAGGCGAGACCGCGAGGCAGAACGGAAGCAGCCCTGACAAGGCCCCTCCGAGCCCAGGAAAAGGCAGAGCCGCGGGAAGATCTCGGGCGCGACCACCGAAACCCAGGCGGCACAAGGAGATGGAACGCCGGCCGAACAGAAAGCTCCCCATGCAAGCAAGCCCGCCAGGAGATCAGAAACGACGGGTCCATTGCGAGACATCGCAAGACCCCGAAAAGCCAACCGGCAGGGCAAGCCAGGAAAACCGAAGAAGGCATAAGGGTGGCCTCCAGACACAGTACCCGAACTAAGGGGTATGAGCAACTGAAACAGACCAAGACAAATAAGCGCACCATAGGACACAGGCTGAAAGAACGCCCAAGAAGCCAAGGAACGCACGCAGAACATCCCTGCGGCAGAGGAGGAAACAAAGGGAACACACAAGGAAGGGAAGCGGTAGAAACTGACCCCCCCCCCCCACCCCCACAGTAGCAAGTGCAGCCAAAATCGACCAAAGGAGATGCCAGGAAAGCGACTGGGGAGAGGCAGGACGAAAGAGCTGAAGCACAAACCCCAGGAAACAACCAGGGGTGGACAATCAGGCAGGGACAGAAACCCCACACACATGGGAGGGCCAAGCCAGGGACCCGAAGACCACGAAAAATAACAAGCAAACCCCCATACGCAAACCCCAGGCACAAAACAGCAGCAAAGTGCCACACCATAACCGGATACCGGAACAAGGACATGCCACTGCGAAACACGTTACCAATGCACACGAGCAGCAGCAACAGGCACCACTGCAACATGCAACATGCAACATGTAAATAGCAACTCGCTTCTGCAAAGGCAGAGCACGGTGCAGGCAGACCCCAGACAGGGCCAACGGAGACACGACAGAACCTAGCAGGCCCAGGAACCTGCACACCAGGCGACCGACGGCGGAGAAACCTGCTCGATACCTGCTGGATGGGGTTCCAGGAGTTCAATTTACACCCCAAGCCCGGCCCGAGGCTAGGCTAGACTTGCGAGAGGGTGGTCCACCAGGCTGCTGCTGGGAGCGGCCTGCAGGCCCACATACCCACCACAGCCAGGATGGGCCAGAACCTCTATTCGAAAACAGGCTAGTGTACCCTGGAAGACCACGGATGTACTGGCAATATGGCGTATGCTCGTAGGTAGGACGTGTAACAACTGCAGACCTCTGATGGTTATACAGTGTTCCCCGATTGTGCCTATTGCACCACTGCACTCCACTGGTACTATCCCGCAAGTTCTTCCATATAGGCGGGACCCAAGAGCCAGAGCTCAAACTCCGCAAGCACAGCCAGGAGAGCCCGGCTGCTCTCTCCTGGGGGGACTCCCCTTCCAAACAGTAACTCCTCTCCTCCTCCCCCCTCCTCACCATCTTCCATACGCCTACAGCATTCAACAGCAAGGTAAGTAATAACTTGAACATAGTTTTGTAGGTTTATTTAGATGAATTAGGTATAAAAATTTAGTTTGATGTGGGGGTTTTTGGGGTAGTCAGGAACGGATTAATTCATTTCCCATTATTTCTTATGGGGAAATTAGCTTCGGAATACGAGCCGTCTCCAGGAACGGATTAAACTCTTAAATCGAGGTACCCCTGTATATACAATGGGGCCTCGACTTACGATGCTAATCCGTTCCCAGAGACGGATCGTAAGTCAAAGCGATTTTTCCCATAAGAAATAAAGGGAATTGAATTAATCCATTCCCCACCCTCCAAAATATTAACATACAAATACATTTGATACTGAATACAATGTTTTTTTCTAACTACAATACAGTATCTAAGTTTATCTTACCTTTATGCAGGGCTCTTGATGGCGTATGGAAGATGGTGATGAGGGGGGAGGAGGAGAGTTGTTACTGTTTGGAAGGGGAGTCCCCTTCCATTATCACATCAGGCAGTGATGTTTTCTCTGGGGTACACTCTCTCCTACGTTTTGCCTGAATACCACTAGGACCTGGTTGTGGTTCAGTGCTTGTTTGTCTCACTACAAATTTGTCAAGATACATTTGTTTTTCCCTTCTTTTTAACATTTGTCTGTAATGATGCCTCACTTTAGCACCCATAATGTCCTTTTTCTTAGCCAGTATGGTGGATATCGTTGACTGAGATTTGTTGTACTGCCTAGCCAGTTCAACAACCCACACACCATCTTCATATTTACGAATGATCTCTTGTTTCTACTCTATGGTCATTCTTACATGGGATCTCATATGTTGAGCCTTACCACTGACTTTCCTGGGACTCATGGTGTGATATATAATAATTACTTTAATGTTCAAAATGCAAAAAAAATCACCACAAATGCGGAATTTCTTATAGGCGCGATCGTCACTAAGCAGGCAGCAGTCGTAAACTGAGGCAGGTCGAACAGCGTGACCGGGAACCACGCGCTCGGTCGACCCGAACGTGTACCAACAAATATCGGAAGTCGACGACAACATCAGATGTTGAGTCGCATTTTTCGATGAAATTTACATCGTAACTCAAAATTATCGTAAGTAGGGGCAATCGTAAGTTGAGGTGCCACTGTATATTTTATATATATATATATATATATATATATATATATATATATATATATATATATATATATATATATATATATATATATATATATATATATATATATGACAATGTCAGACCATCCAGGCTCAAGAAGGGTGCCTCTTTAGTACAAGCTTGGAGTAGTTTCCTCAGAATGTTTTCTGGTATGTCAAGAGGAGTGCAGGCCGGATCACGATTAAACGTTCCAGGCGTTTAACGATGCATAAGCAAATGGGCTCCATTAAGGAACATATAATCTCTTCCCACAAACAAACCATCACCAGAGAAATCCTAGCAAACAACACAGAAATCATCGATAGATACAGCGATAGCAGACGGCTGGACGTCTGCGAGACACTACACATCAAGAAGTCAACACCAGCAATCAACAGCCAATTAATGCACAACTATATTCTACCCACTTCAAGACTCCGCTCCAATATAGAAGCATCAAGAAATATGGACCAATAGGCTTTCTACAATTACTTCCATTCAATAACCATTGTTTCGTGTTCTATCTTGTGTTTGAATTTAATATCCATTCAATACCCATTGTTTCGTGTTCTGTCTTGTGTTGGAATTTAATACCCATTGAATACCCATTGTTGAAAGTTCGTTTTTCACCTCATCCCCCTCACCCAAATGTAGATATAAACCTCGAAGATGTGTAAGCTCTATTCAGTTTCAGTTGTGTTTGTAAACTAAAGTCTTTGAAAATGTAATAAGTTTTACGAAACGCGCTCAAGTGTCGCGTCAGACTAGAAATAAAAATGAATTTTGGAGAATTGATCTTTGAATTACCATCAACAGTGAAAAGAAATGTAAGAAAGATAGAGAAAATTCGTGTTAGAATTATTAATCTTACTTTTTCGGTCATATTTTATAATATATGTCTACAGGAAAGACTGCTACCAAAATATACTAATATATATATATATATATATATATATATATATATATATATATATATATATATATATATATATATATATACAGTGGAACCTCTATTAACGAGTTTACTCCGTTCTGGCACCGAGCTCGTTATGTGGAAAACTCGTTTTAAGAAACAAATTTCCCCATTTAAAATAAAGGAAAAAATTGAATCCGTTCCACTCCCAAAAACATCCATACTTGTATGACATTTTATAATGTTAATATAATACTGCACATGTAATTATAAATGTTTTGTTGTACTGTTTTCATGTTTACTTTACCTTATGAGGAGTCGTTGCTGGCTTGCGGGAGACGATGGGGAGGTGGGAAGGAGGAGAGGGGTTATGGTGTGGAAGGAGAATCCACCTCTGAGTCAGGCGGACTCTCTCTTCTTGAGAATTTCACCCCACTAGGACCGGGTTGTGGTTCACTATCACTGGCTCTTCTTTTCTCTACTTTTGCAAAGAATGTATCTATTGACAAGTGCTTTTGTCTTTGTTTTAGGATGTTCCTAAAATGAGACAGCAAATTGTCATTAAACATGTTCACACACTGTGTTGTCATTGCTTTATCAGATGCTTTTCCAAGAATGCGGTCACCTTTTCAAACATTCCCAACACTTCCCTGATCTCACTGGAAGAGGCAGCATCCTCCATTACCTCCTCATCCCCTTACTAATGGTGCAAATTGTTGATGAGGACCTGCCATACTCCCTTGTGAGATCAGTCACACAGACACTATGCTCATGCTTTGCTATACTGTAATTTCCTTCTTCAAATCCACAGTAATTGTGTCTTTCTTCATCTTGACAACACTATCTTTAGCAAGAAGCTTCTTGGGCAACATCGTGCGTTACAAACCGTAGTCACAAAACCACAAAAAAAAACTAAGAAAAGCACAAATAAATGCAGAGGGATGCTTGTCGTGCACGATACAACAACAACAACACTGGCGTCGGAGGTGTCCGGGAATTTGCGAGAACCCGCGAGACGCTAGGAAGCACCAGGTGGTTTTGCTCATTAAGCCTTAAATGGTGCATGGCTATATACTGATTGACACCCACAGGTGCAAAAAAAAAAAAAAAATTATTTTTTCTTCCTAACCTGTTCACAGGAAAAATAAAAAAAAATTCAATTGTACTTACCGGCGATGTAATTGAGCCGAGAAGATGGATGATGACGTCACAGTTTGCATGATCGCCCATGCACTGTGCGTCCCGGAGGGGTCGCACGCGCTCTTCAAGCAGCCACAGTTGCCACGAATTTATTTTCGCGTCATTATTTACAGTGTCTAGGCGTGTATTCTTTGCAATATTAGTCACTAATTATGTTGCACATAATGTCACTTGACAGTTATTGTCAATATATGTTGCACACATCGAGCATACACATGCGCACACAAACGTTTTCCATTATGGCATTATATTATGTACAGTAATCACAATGTTCATTATTTTATATGTACACACTAGCACGCATTATGTACAGGTTTTTGCACTATTATTGCACATTTAGAAATCTTGGAGTGAGTGGTAGTCGTTGAAGCAGTCGACAGCACACAATGCAACTCCACACCCTTCACACCATGTTTGCACCATTTTACGTTTTTGCTCTCTTCGTTTTGTTGTTTTACATACTACGCAAGCATGTTGGCCTATTGCACGCTTTCCACCTGCTGGCAAATTCTTTAGTCTGTGTTGCTGAAAGGCATCTATGTGAGCGAGCCTGGGTGTTGCATCATGCTGTAACACTGGGTTCATGATTGGTCTTCGTATGTCAGGGTCTTCTTGACCAAACTTTGCTAATAACTGTGTTGCAAGTGTAAAAGCAAATGTACGGAAAATAGGTTTACGTCCAGTTTTCACCAGGTACAAATTATAGCAGTTCAACATGCTCATGTCAGCAAGATGGAAAAACACTTTTTTCGTCCCCCTCAATGTTTTCCGCACACACTCAATAGTGTCAATCATCATGTCAGCCTTATCAATCAAACGCATGTTGATATTGTAGTCAAGAACACAATCTGGCTTATATACTGGTTCTCTCGTTACACGGTGCACCTTGCCACTGTTCAACATTGTACCCTCATGAACGGTTGTCAGCAGGTTCACTTCTCTCTTGTCTTTCCACCGTACTGAGAGTATTTCATCACATTTCCATACCTGGCACTCGCCAACTGCAAGTCCACTGACAAACACTGGCATTTCCCTTCTTCGTGGCTTTACTGTGCCAACCAACCCGGTTCTATTTTCAATCAAGAACTTAGCTAGCAATGGACTTGTATAGTAATTATCTGTATATAGGATGTGGCCCTTGTTCATCCATGGTGCCATCAGTGACTTCACCACACTACCAGAGAAACCATGTCCGTCGTTACTGGGAATGTCTGCATCGCTAGCTGAATACAGAATCATGTGTAACACGTATCCTGTTTCACAGTCACACAGTACAAAGAATTTCAATCCAAATCTGTTTCATTTGGAGGGAATATACTGTTTGAATGAAACACGTCCTTTGAATAGTATAAGGGATTCGTCAATCACCAGCATCTGTGCTGCTACGTAAAAATCTCTGAATTTTCCAATCACCTCATTCATATAGTGCCTCACTCGCCAAAGTCTATCCTCCTCAGTCCGGTCCTCATTAGTTGCAAAATGCACACACCTGAAGAGTATCTGAAATCTGTCTCTGGACATATATTTCCTGAAGGAAGGTGTTGGAATAGTCAGATCTTTGCTCTAGTAATCTGTGATAGCGTGTTTGACACAGTGTTTCATCAACATACATATTGCAAGAAACACATACATTTCACCTATATTGGTGTTTTTTCAACGTTGCAAGCATGAAAATTCTGTTATCTCTTTTCTAATGAGATGAGCCGCATGAAGGTTCATTTGGTGTACAATATATTCCATGAGCGGCTCATCATAGAATGCGGTGAAATAATCACATTCACTCATATCATCACCATTATCAGGGAAAAGCTCTGTAATCCCAACGTCTTTATTGTCAAAGGCAAGAATTCGGGGAACAAAACCAGCACCATCACTCCACACTAGTACACCTGGTGTCCTGCGAGACGCAGGGGACGCAACAGGGGACGCAGCAGGGGCACTACGGCGAGGAAGCGATGCACCCCGTGGACCAGGAGCTGAAGCCCGTCTACGCACAGTACGGCCGCTACGTGCACGTGAGGTAGAGGCACGCGAACATGAGGCTCTTGGTGCCACATGTTGTTCCATGCGGTGGTGCTTGGCTGGGTGAGACGCTGCTGACGCTACAAAATCTCGCCCAGTAACACCACTGGTACTGGCACCAGGCTCGGTAACACTATGTTCTGATTCCACTTCACTAAAACCAGAAAAAGAGTCGCCTTCCTCTGACTCGTCACCGAAAATATCCTCAGACTCTAAATAATCACAGGAACTGTGTGGCCGAGGGAGAATTGAGGAAGGCACTGGGCGAGGCAGCATGGGTGAGCATATAGGCCTCGCCATGGGAGGCGGCTGTATCTCATATTCACTGTCCGTGCTATCAACATCGGTTGTGTGTAGTCTTTATCAATATCAGAGTCATCAAAGTCACTTTCCTCACCATCGGAAAATAATTCACTGGTCATTTGCTCTTGGGTGAGTGATTGCATGGGGCATGCCCCAGGAAGCGTTCGGCCTTGCGCTCGACATGGTGGCTGCTGGGTAACTGAGGCCTCCCAAGCGATGGTAGCGTGAGCTGGATTTTTTTTTAAAAATGGCGGCTGTTTACTATAGCCCCTGGGTAGCGTATGGGGACCCCCTCTACCCCACGGGCCTTTCAAATCGTGCGCGATATGCCCGCGCATCATATGATGCAATGCGCAATTTACTGCAAGTCGGGCAAAGCATCATATGATGTGATGCGCAATTGAAGGGTTAATAGAGGTGAAGCTCGTCAACAGAGACAAATTTGCTGCGAGTGGCTCGCTCTTTACTCGAAATGCTCGTAAATAGTCACTCGTTAATCAAGGTGCCACTGTGTATATATATATATATATATATATATATATATATTGTGACGATAATCTCCTTCAAGAGATTGAGCCTGCTCTTCCCTCCAAAATTACGTCTTCACAATTATATAAAAAGACTATGGAAGAAATGTCCAACAACGACAACAACACCAGCACCAGCAAGGCTTGCCAGGGTGAGCAGAAACGTATGCATCCAGCCACCTGTTCGAACTCCAACCACCAAACTACCCGTTGATCGCTACGGCTCCGCTGATTGGTCGCCGGTCTGGCTGCACCTGCACTCGCCCCCAATACTACCTGATGTCTGGGGTCGCCCCAACATCAGTCCTCAGAATGTTCCGTGCTTTCGTAGCCAGCACTCCTCCCAGCTAGACGTTAGCGTGTACTGAGAGAGGTGGTGGCTTTAAGCCAATATTCCAGCACCTCCCACTTAACCTTTGTGTTGCACTTCTTGTTATTTTGCCTTAACGTAACTTTTCATTGTGTCATTTAAGTATTCTTATTATTTTGATTCATTGATTTTATTATACATATTTGTTTGTCCATATTTTCATGTTTTGATTTATTTAACGTAATTAAAATTTCATTGTTAAAGTTTACTTGTGTTTTGTGTGTCTTCTCCTTACCTTACCACAGACGAAGTTCCAGTTTTTCTATTTTTTTTTATAACTATGTGACGAGGCCATACCCCTAGCCTTAAACAGCCGAACACCAACGCGTTACCGTCACAAGTTATATGGGGGCCTGTCCTAGGAGCTTCACTCAGGTACTGGTGCCAAGTGGTAATTTATGGTAAGCGTATTTAACTTTGTTAACGTAGCTTTACTATTTTTCATTCAATTTCATTTTTTATAAGGTGCGGTGTATTGTGCATTACGAGAGTAACATATAGTGAAGGTGAGACAACTTTGGATTACGTGGTGACTGTAGGCCGCAGTCATACTCTTAATTGGTCATCTCTCCCTCCTTGTTATTACTCGTATTTACCATCTATGTCCCTTGAATATTTCTCATTCTGACAGATCATCATATTGGTACCCTGGTACTGTGGTCTGCCCCGGGTCAAGAGTACCCAATCTTCTGCAATCTGACTGTAGGAGGATAAAGAGGGCCATAGTTCCTCTAGCTCGAACTTTAGTTGCTGAATTGGGACCTCAGCAGCAGTTCTCGTCACCAGTTGACACCTCGCACCCCTACACGTCAGTCAGAGATGATGATACATACAACGGTAGGGAATTAGCTTATTTTTTCAGAGCACAAAAGTTCGCTAATTCTGTAAGTATCATATTAAATTCAGTAGGAAAAACTTGCTTTATGTCCTATAGAGACTTGGCAAGGTATGCCTACATCCTTGGACTACCAATTTTACTTTTGAAGCATTTAACTGTTTCATTTGTTTTCGAAACTTTGTTTCATTTGTTAGTAGGATTTTCTTGCCCTTATTCTCTTACATGAGTACCGGGTACAAGATTTCCTGCGCCCTTGATTTCATTTAATCATTTAATATCTTTCACTTAACGTTAATTGTTAAAGATCACACAGGATAGGTACCAGTTGCCACGTTGTCCTGTTTCTGACATTTCATTATTGAACATTCGTGTACCTTTATTTGCTAATTTCACCATGTTTCGTCTCCAAACTTTCCGTGCAAATCCAGCAGGTGAAATAGGGACTTTAAGTCGTGCCAAGAGGACTGAACTACAAACTCTTGCACATGAGTATCAACTAGAAGTTCCCTATCAAGCCAACAAAAATGACCTACACAACCTGTTGCTGGATTACTATTTAGAGCAAGGTAAGATAGACTCTGAAACTCATGAAACTTACTATATTGCAGAGAAAACTGACTTGGCAACGATGAAACTTAAACTAGAGCTGGCCAAGATTGAACGTGAGCAGCAAAGGGAAGCCCTCGAACAACAAGAACGAGCAGCTGCCATACGAAGGGAAGAACAAGAACGTGAGATTGCCTTACTCCAGGAGCGGGAACGCATACGGCTTGAAACCAAACAACGCGAGTTGGAAATGCAACGTGAACATGACAAGCAACAAGCGACTCTGGCTCTTGAGTGTCGTCAACGGGAATACACGTTGGAAACTTCACACCTCGCTCAACGCCAGCAAGCTACTGCCAATCTTCCCGTCAGTTTTAATATATCACATGCAAGTAAGTTAATGCCATCCTTTGTAGAAGCAGAAGTTGATGTGTTCTTTACCACCTTTGAAACCCTTGCTAATCAACTCAGTTGGCCTGTCGACCAATGGGCAACACTTCTCAGAGTCCATCTTACAGGTAGAGCTGCAGTCACACTCAGTACTTTGGCGTCTGAGAATGACTACTACACTCTGAAACAAGCAGTGTTGGACGCCTACCTACTTTCCACAGAAAGTTATAGAAGGAAATTCCGTGACCACCTGAAGGCAAGTACCACTACCTTCCTCGAGTTTGCTAACACGAAACGGAGGTATTTCATGAAATGGCTGGAAGCAGCACATGTCTCTACTTTTACAGAACTCGTGAACCTGATGCTTGTTGAAGAATTCTTGAGACGTGTGCCGCCTCCTGTCCGCCTCTACTTAGCAGATAAAGAAGAAACCGACTACCTGAAGTGTGCTAAGTCGGCTGACACTTACAGCCTCATCCACCGGCTGACACCCGAACCATCCTCCAGTAAGAAGTCGTGGTACAGTTACGAGAAGGTGAGCCCCGATCAAGCTGGTTCACAACTGTACTGCAAGTATTGTAGACTCTATGGACATACCATAGACAAGTGTGGTAAGTCTCAATACAAGGGAACCACTGACCAACAACGACCCAAACCAACTCCTCCTAAGTCCGGTAAGCCTGTGATGAATGTTGGTGTTGATGTTAATGATCTTTCTCTTTTCAGTAACCACCTGTATACTGGAACTGTCTCTGCCAACGGTTCAAATCCGGAGGGACGTTTCAAATTGAAGATCTTGAGGGACACAGCGGCTCTACAATCGATCATCTTGAAGTCGGCTGTGCCCAACATAGTCTACACCGGGGAAACAGTCTTCATCACTGACCTCACTGCTACCACTCCATACCCTCTCGCCAGAGTCCACCTGAATTGTCCCTACGTGAACGGGGAAGTCCAAGTCGCCGTCAGGGAAAAGCCTTTTCCCATGCCTGGAGTGCAACTTCTCCTAGGCAACGACTTGGCAGAAGACCTGCAACCGACCAACCTGATCGTCATGGACAAACCCCAGGTGTGTAACTCTGTGCCAATAAATCCTATTCTCGAGTATGTTCCAGCAGAGGTTCAAGAGAGTGATGAAGTTTCTCCTCCGGTTCTCGTGACCACCCGTGCGCAAGCCGCACGTCCACAGCCAGCTGACTCTACTGCTACCGCTGTCCCTCAAGACCCTCAGAAACTACCCCCGCATCTGACCAAGTTGGAGTTCCGTAAGTTGCAGAGGGAAGATCTTACTTTAACACCATTGTTTTTCCAGGCTGAGACTCAACCCGACAGTATTCCTGGGTTCTTCCTAGAGAACGACTTGCTCTACCGCAGATATAGACCCAGTAAACTGAAGGAGGAGGACGATTGGGCCAACATCGAACAACTTGTGATTCCCACCAGCCTGCGGCCCACTATTCTACACCTGGCCCACGGAGCATTCTCCCACTACGGCTTCAACAAGACTTACCATGGGATTCGTCAAGACTACTACTGGCCAGGTATGGTAAACAACGTCAAACGGTACGTAAAACAGTGTCATACATGTCAGATGGCAGGCAAACCGAACGTCTCCATTCCCAGAGCACCACTGATTCCCATACAGGTGCCTGCGGAACCTTTCCACAGACTCATAATAGACTGTGTTGGTCCTTTACCTCGGACCAGTTCAGGTAACGCCTACATCCTAACCATCCTGTGTCCTACCACCAGATTTCCCATAGCAGTTCCAGTGAAGAACATCACGGCTGCTACGGTTATCAAACATCTACTGAAGATCTTCACTCAATACGGATTTCCCAGGGAGATTCAAAGTGACTGTGGCACCAACTTCACCAGTGATCTCTTCAAAAGGACACTGGAGGAGTTCAACATCAAACAGGTATTGTCCAGCCCCTATCATCCTGCTTCACAGGGTTCTCTTGAACGTAGTCATCAGACCATCAAAGCACTCTTGAAAAAGTTTTGTAGTGAAACCTCAAAGGATTGGGATAAGCAGATTGACCTAATAATGTGTATTTTCAGAAGTCTCCCCAATGAGTCCCTAGGAGTATCTCCTTATGAGATGCTCTACGGCCGTAAGTGCCGTACTCCCCTTAAGGCTTTCAAAGACTCTCTCAGAGATGCCACCTTCAGTGAGCATCAGAATGTGCCCCAGTTTCTTCAAAACCTTCAACACATTCTAGAGAGAGTCCACCGCTTTGCTCATGATAATCTATTGAAAGCCCAGGTGAGAATGAAGACTCATTACGACCAGACCAGCAAAGTAAGAAAATTCAAGCCGGGAGACTTCGTCCTTGCTTATTTCCCTATCCCAGGTTCACCTTTACAAAACAAATTTTCAGGACCCTACTGCGTCAAAGAGTGCAGGAATAATAATAATTATGTGATAGAGACTCCAGATAGGCGGCGGAAGACCCAGCTGTGCCACGTCAACCTCCTGAAGCAATATAATGGTACTCCTCCCACTGTCTTGATTAATTGTTCTACCTTCACAGAACCCTACATCCACAGTGAGACCATCCCGGCTTCTTCTCCCGAAAGCACTGACAAGGAGTCGGCGCTTTCTAATTCCAAAATCCTTAATGATCTTCCCAAATGCTTTCAGGATAATAATCGTGCTCCTATGCCCTCTTCTAATTCCACTCTCACCTCGTCAGATAAGCCCTTCATCCTCCATGTCGACGCCAATGGTACCGACGTGGGTGGTGTCGTGATGCAGCAACGAGGCGAGAAGAATACACCTGTCAGCGACTACTGCTACAAGGATCTACGGAACAATTGGCAAGGAGCTACTCTTCCTCATCCTGAAGCTTCAGCACTTCACTCCACACCTGAAAAGTGCTCGGTCCACCATCAATACGGACCACACCACCCTACACCTCCTGCAGCACGCCCACTTCTCATCTCAACGTCTTCTACTATGGGCTTGCTAACTGCAGAAATTCAACCTGGAGACACGCTATACCAAGAGTCTGACAACATCTTAGCCCATGATCTCTCCAGAGTTTATGAAGTAGAAGCAACTCCATCAAATACTCCACCACATAACGACGTACTTCTTCCAGAACCGCAGGCTTCGGGGGAGAGTTGTGACGATAATCTCCTTCAAGAGATTGAGCCTGCTCTTCCCTCCAAAATTACGTCTTCACAATTATATAAAAAGACTATGGAAGAAATGTCCAACAACGACAACAACACCAGCACCAGCAAGGCTTGCCAGGGTGAGCAGAAACGTATGCATCCAGCCACCTGTTCGAACTCCAACCACCAAACTACCCGTTGATCGCTACGGCTCCGCTGATTGGTCGCCGGTCTGGCTGCACCTGCACTCGCCCCCAATACTACCTGATGTCTGGGGTCGCCCCAACATCAGTCCTCAGAATGTTCCGTGCTTTCGTAGCCAGCACTCCTCCCAGCTAGACGTTAGCGTGTACTGAGAGAGGTGGTGGCTTTAAGCCAATATTCCAGCACCTCCCACTTAACCTTTGTGTTGCACTTCTTGTTATTTTGCCTTAACGTAACTTTTCATTGTGTCATTTAAGTATTCTTATTATTTTGATTCATTGATTTTATTATACATATTTGTTTGTCCATATTTTCATGTTTTGATTTATTTAACGTAATTAAAATTTCATTGTTAAAGTTTACTTGTGTTTTGTGTGTCTTCTCCTTACCTTACCACAGACGAAGTTCCAGTTTTTCTATTTTTTTTTATAACTATGTGACGAGGCCATACCCCTAGCCTTAAACAGCCGAACACCAACGCGTTACCGTCACAATATATATATATACAGAGCACCACTTGGTTTCCGAACCCCTTGGGGACGAGACCCGTCGGTTAACATGTAAGTTCGTATACGAGAAATAGAGGGGAAAAAATAAACTAGAAATGTAAAAAGAAATTTTTCAGAAAAACTTATGAAAAAAACTCTAGGGAAAAAAAATCGTCAGGTTCATGGCGTAAATGCTACCGTGTTTTGTTTGTACTCATCAATAAGTGAAGTCCTGATCCGCTTTATAAAAGTCCTTAATTGTTCCTAACTGATTATTAAGACGTCTGGCAAACATCCTCTGGATGTTTCCTGCCAGCCTGCAGGCACATCCTGCCTAAAATATACGATGATGTACTGTACATTTAAGAAACAAATCTGAGTCACAGGTCTGTGGAGTGTGGTTAGGCTTACGGAGTCAGCCGGTCCCTCCCCCACCACCGACACACCTCCCCCTCTCCCCCCACCACCGACACACCTCCCCCACCCCAAACCCATACACACACACACACACACTCTCAAAGGTCACGTGGTTTACGGTTCACTTCAACACCCATATATCGCTTCCTGCCTGCCTGCTTCTTTCCCAGCCTGCCTCCTTCCCAGCCTGCCTCCTTCCCAGCCTGCCAGCCTGCTTCCTTCCCAGCCTGCCAGACTGCTTCCTTCCCAGCCTGCCTCCTTCCCAGCCTGCCAGCCTGCTTCCTTCCCAGCCTGCCTCCTTCCTAGCCTGCCTGCCCGCCTCCTTCCCAGCCTGCCTCCTTCCCAGCCTGCCAGCCTGCTTCCTTCCCAGCCTGCCTCCTTCCCAGCCTGCCTCCTTCCCAGCCTGCCTCCTTCCCAGCCTGCCAGCCTGCTTCCTTCCCAGCCTGCCTCCTTCCCAGCCTGCCAGCCTGCTTCCTTCCCAGCCTGCCTCCTTCCCAGCCTGCTTCCTTCCCAGCCTGCTTCCTTCCCAGCCTGCCTCCTTCCCAGCCTGCCTCCTTCCCAGCCTGCCCTCCTTCCCAGGTTGCCTCCTTCCCAGCCTGCCAGCCTGCTTCCTTCCCAGCCTGCCTCCTTCCCAGCCTGCTTCCTTCCCAGCCTGCCAGCCTGCTTCCTTCCCAGCCTGCCTGCCTGCCTCCTTCCCAGCCTGCCTCCTTCCCAGCCTGCCTCCTTCCTAGACTGCTTCCTTCCCAGCCTGCCTCCTTCCCAGCCTGCCTCCTTCCCAGCCTGCCCTCCTTCCCAGCCTGCCTCCTTCCCAGCCTGCCAGCCTGCTTCCTTCCCAGCCTGCCTGCCTGCCTCCTTCCCAGCCTGCCTCCTTCCCAGCCTGCCTCCTTCCCAGCCTGCCAGCCTGCTTCCTTCCCAGCCTGCCTCCTTCCCAGCCTGCCTCCTTCCCAGGCTGCCTCCTTCCCAGCCTGCCAGCCTGCTTCCTTCCCAGCCTGCCTCCTTCCCAGCCTGCCAGCCTGCCTCCTTCCCAGCCTGGCAGCCTGCTTCCTTTCCAGCCAGCCTGCCTCCCTCCCTGCCATCATGCTAACGGGTAGTGTGTGTTAGGCTTATCTTCGGGAATGAGCCGGTCTCACCCCCACCACCAACAAACCACCCGCCCCCCTACATCCCATCTCTCGTGACTACCACTCACTCCCTGCCTGCAAGCTAGCCTGCCTGCCTGCCTGCCTGTCTGCCTGCCTGCCTGTGCCTGCCAGCCTGCCTTTCCCTCCCTAATTCTCACTACTTGCATCCCTTCCTGCCTACCTCCTAGCATCTCTCCCTACCTCCCCCTCCCTCTTAGCATCTCTCCCTACCTCCTAACATCTCTCCCTACCTCCCCCTCCCTCCTAGCATCTCTCTCCCCCCCTCTCTCACTGATTCTCCCCCCCCCCCCCCTCATTCATACTGCCTCCCACCTAAGCTCCATCGTCCATCCACCCACCAGTCAGCCATCACTGACGCAATGCGTGCATTTGGAGCCAACATGGTGCACAGATGTTTCTTGATTGTGCAGATATGTAAAACAAAAGCACAGAATGAACATTCCAGCCTTATGGCAATTCAAAATAATAGGAATAATAGGCCGTGAATCTGTGAAGTCACAGTGGGCAAACTGGACCATCGCCCACCCACCACCACAAGCCGGCGTGACGCTTGGCGGACCCCTTCCTACCCGAACTTTGTTCGGGTAGCATGACTCCCCAACCCCAATCGGGAAACTGGAAGTTTCAGATAACTAAAGTTCGGAAACCAAGTGGTGCTCTGTATATATATATATATATATATATATATATATATATATATATATATATATATATATATATATATATATATATATACAGTGGTACCTCGGAATGCGATTGTCCCTGTATGCGAGGTTTTCGGAAGGCGAGGTGTATTTACTCCAAAAATTTGTCTCGGAAGGCGATGGTTACTTCGGGAGGCGAGTTTGGACGCGAGTTTGTTGATACGCGTACAGCCGACCTAGCGCGTGGTGGTTCGGCGATCGTCGCCCCTCTGCCCCGCCGCCCCTCAGTTTACCATTGTCTTGCGCTCAGTGACTACCCCCACATCAACTCTTCTCGCGGATTTTCAGTGTTTTGTTGGATTTTTGGTGATTTGTCTATACAATTTGTTATTATATATCTCACCATGGGTCCCAAGAAAGCCAGTGGTAAGGATAAAGGCCAGAAAGCTCATGTGAGGATGACAATAGAGGAGAAACAAGAGATCATTCGGAAGCATGAGAACGGTACACGTGTTGTTGAACTTTGTAGGCAGTACAACAAAGCCACATCAACAATATGCACTTTACTTAAGAAGAAAAATAAGATTATGGGTGCTAAAGTGGCAAAAGGAGTAAGAACAATAACGAAACAAAAGACCACAAATACTTGAAGAAGTGGAAAAGTTGTTATTAATTTGGATACACGACAAGGAGTTGAGGGGTGATAGTGTTTCGGAGGCCATTATTTGTGAGAAAGCCAGGGTGTTGCACGAAGACCTTCTAAAGAATACCCCTGCAACGAGTGATGCAGATAAGAAAGAGTTTAAGGCAAGCAGGGGCTGGTTTGAAAAATTTAGAAAGAGAAGTGGTATCCATAGTGTTACAAGGCATGGGGTTATGTGATGTGATTATGGAAGGGGACTCCCCTTCCAAACAGTAACTCCTCTCCTCCTCCCCCCTCCTCACCATCTTCCATACGCCTACAGCACTCGACAGCAAGGTAAGTAATAACTGGAACACAGTTTTGTAGGTTTATTTAGATGAATTAGGTAAATTAGGTATAAAAATTTAGTTTGATGTGGGGTTTTTGGGGTAGTCAGGAACGGATTAATTCATTTCCCTTTATTTCTTATGGGGAAATTAACTTCGGAATGCGAGTTTTCGGAAGGCGAGGTGTCTCCAGGAACGGATTAAACTCTTATTCTGAGGTATGCCTGTATATATATATATATATATATATATATATATATATAGTATTCCTTAGATTTAAATAATATCAAAAAGAGAAATCCAACCAGTCATTACCTGGACTTACCTCTACGCCTGCTATGGTGCTGAGGATCATGGTGCGTCGAGGCCCTCAGTCCCAGCTGTTCGCATGTGAGGCAAAGCCAACACGGAGGGGGGTCGGCATTGCCTAAGTCAACACACTGACCATGGTAGATCACACCACATCCATCACACTGAACATCTGCACCTAAGGAGTGAGGTAAGTATGTCAATTTTATATATGATACAGAACTTAAAATTTTACCAGGGGTGAAAAGTTAAATTTGTTAAAAGTTTGAAACAGATAACTCTAGGGCATATGCTGAAACAAATGCAGGAAACTTAAATAACTTAATTTGCTATTGTTGGGAACTACTTACCGAACAAAATTAACTGCTAAACACAAAAACCAGCATTGAATATAATGAAACGCCATTTTCTGGGTGAGTCCCAGACGCTCCCCGGAGCTATCCAGGCTGAATGGATATGTATATCTTTCTGGCATCAGTTAATGCATGGAGTTCTTGCCTACCGGGGACCACGTGCCAGAACCTGGCCCCCTCTAGAGAGGCAAGAGGAGCAATGGTCTATAGAGACCCCCTCCCTGAGGTTGGGAGCAATCTATGTCTGCCATCAACCGGGACAGGCACCCAGGAAGGTAGGCGCCCCAAAACAGATCCCTATTCTGGTAAAAGTATTGTGACCAAAAGCCGAACAAACGAAAATTAGCAAACTAGCATGATGTCATCACGTCGCCGCGCCGTTGTCTGCGCACCCCACCCCTCCCCGGGAGGAGGAGGGGGAGCCCCAGACCAATCTGCCGGCGACCCAACCTACAGTTCTTAGGCTGGATGTCCAAAAAACGCGAAAAACACCGCCGAATGGAGGGAGGGAGGGATGCTGGGGAGCCTCCGGGACTCACCCAGAAAATGGAGTTTCATTACATTCAATGCTAGTTTTCTGGGGGAAGCCCCGTTGGCTCCCCGGAGCTAACTACCCAAAGGAAAACAGGGACTTACCCGAGTGGCGGTTCGTCTTCACTCCTCAACACGAAGTCGAGACAACTGGTTGCCACAGCCGACCCAAGGCAACGCAGACCCTACCTGGCCCCAGAATATTCACCAGGTAGCGAGCAACCAGGACCCTGTTCGACCTCCAAAAAACCTCGCGCCCGAATGTCAACCCAAGATATGTTGCCAAAGACTGCAGCTAAAGCATCAAGCTTACGCACGTCGTGGGGCACGGGGATAAACCGCAGGCTGGCTAGATTAACACTTTCACCCAGGGGTGGCGCCGGACATCGTCACCAAGTTTTCTCTTGTGTCCGCATGGGTGACTCCGGCTGGAGTCTCGAGAAAAAATATTTGTATAAATTCCAATTTCTATCCGATCTACTTGGGGATAGCTTACTTATGTTCACCATGAAATTTACGTTTTATCTAATAGCCGAAGAGCTTAATTGGGAGAACGGCATGGCAGTGAATCATCGTGGTAAAACAATTGTATCATTGACACAACGAGTATAATCGACATAGTTTTTTTATTTGTTGCCGGTCAAACGCATCCTTATGTGACGTTTTATACTTATGTTCTTCTAGAATATTCTATTGCGAACACATTGGTATAAAAATGAAATACGTACATTGAAAAATAATGTCAGGACAGTGAATTGAATATACACTTTTCAATGCAGGTTTCGCCGATATGCCACCGCGGGTAACACTTCGGCCACTTTCCACACTCTTGTAGGTGGGCTGCGACATTGATTCTATATTTATATGCATATGTCCGTGTAGAGAATTTTATTGCGATTTCAGTGATACCAAAATTAACCCTGTAGGACAAGTGTGGAGTTTACAACCCCGAAGATAGTTGAAACATTTCGTTGCTGTCTGGCGCTCACGGCTAGTGATCGACGCACAGTATCCACTCAATTTAACGACCTCTTTTATACCGATCGGCCGGTAATAACGACCGGTTTGGGAGATCGGTATCTGGAGCCTCGTATACCGGTCTGGTGGTCGATATTACTGACGGTCGGTATTGGGTTTGTTTTGGCATCGACAGCCCCTCACATGGCGACCAGGCCACTGACCTCGATCTTGTATATTAAATCTTAACTTTCTCTTAAAATGATTCAGTTTTATGAAGAAAATTCTAAATTATTATTAATAAAATATTTTAAAACAATTGTTATTAACCCTTACACTGCTCAGGGGTCCTTGGGACATTTACACCCCTGTGCGCAAGAAAAAAAAAAATTCAAAAAAATTCTTTCGTCTTCTAAACATGTTAATTTGTGTCCCCTGAGCACGGAGAAAATAAAAAAAAATCGTAGGTGACATATTTTGGGCGCAATTGACCGAGGAAGTCTGGCAAAAAGTGGGCGTTGACAGAGCGGTCGTCAGACCCGGTCAGCGTCACCCGCGTTGACAGATGGGAGTTGCCACAAAGATATTATTACCAAATTGTTTCAATGTCTCCGATTGATTTTTTCTTAGTTTTTTTGCAGTAATATTATTCAATAGTGTGTATTGTAATATATTTATATAATAAAAGTGGTTAATAATCGCTATACTCAAAAGTATGATGTGCATATTAGTGATTCAATTATTATGTTTATAAAACAATAAACAAATAGTTTTGCTGCTATTACACTCTATACACAGGTTATATATAAGTATTGGCATGTTTTGGTCACCATAACGAACCACTAAGTTGGTATTGAGAGTCGAAAAGCAACGAGGAGTTACCGCCACACACCAGCCAGCCACTCGCTGCCACTCCCTCAACACACGCACTAAACTTTCTCCCCCAACAATACCATTTGTGGTGTTATTACACTATATACAGACGTTATATATAAGTATGTGTATATTTTGTTCACCACAACTGTACAGCTAAGCTGATATAGTTAGTTCAGGCACTAAGAGTCGTCGCTATACACAGATGGCGGCTGGCGGCTCCCTCACTCTTTCAAGGTCACACGCACTAAACTTTCTCCCCCAACAATATCTTTTGCAGTGTTATTACCCTATATACACATATTATATATAAGTATCTACATGTTTTATGCACCGTAACTGTACACCTAAGCTTGTAATGCGCCCAAAGAGCATAGTGGCCACCCTCTAAACAGCCAGACAAATCGTGCAGACGACGTCACCTCCGTCACCCATATGGCTCCTCCCAGCATAATACTTTTGCTGTTATTACACTAATACACACATTATATATAAGTATCTACATTTGTGTTCACCGTAGAGAACCACTGACCTGGTATGGTGAATGCAAACAATAACAGGTAGCCACACAGTCAGTAAACGATGCTGTCTCCCTCCATCTCTCAGCATCACTCCTCCCACAGCGCTAATTATTACAACATTCCTGCTATTATCACAACCCTGGTTGTTTATATCAGTCATTGGTCATCTGTAATATTGTCATCGCTAAATAATAACAATTATATATTTATTTTGACATTTTTCGGCGATGCTGTGGTCACAAGCTGAACATCAATGCTGTTCGCTCATGCTGTGTGCGCCGGCCTTGGTTGCTCCAACAGTACTGTGCCTCTCACACCTGAGAATATTGCCCACGATTTTTTTTTTAAATGGCATCTGTTTACAAGAGCCCTGAGGAAGCTACTGTGAACCCCGTATAGCCGCGGGCCATTTGAATCAGGCCTGGCACCCTATGGCGTATATATACGCCATGCGCACCGTGGGACATGTTACTCAGGGCGTATATATACGCCATGCGCAGTTTAAGGGTTAAGCAAAATTCTTTGTTTTCTTATTAAATACCTTTTATAGTATAGGCAATAGGTATTTTTTTTCCCCATGGACCTAGAATGTACTGCGCCTGGCCATGTGACCGCATTGTTTACTGTGAACTCGCGCAGCTGAGAGCAATGTCTCAGAATATTAGCCCGAGAAAATCAGATTCAGACAAAAATAGATAAATTTATAATTTCAACAGTGTGTGAAAGCACCCACTGGGAATTCAACAAGTCATGCAGCATCCGCTGGCAACGAGTGCCCTACAAGCCATGCTGCACCCGCCGATGCTGAATTCCCATCAACAAGTTGTGTAGCCTCCGCTGGCAACGAATGCTCTGCAAGCTATGCTACACCCGCCGATGCTGAATTCCCATCGACAAGTCGTGCAGCCTCCGCCGGCAACGAATGCTCTGCAAGCTATGCTGCACCCTCCGATGCTGAATTCCCATCAACAAGTCGTGCAGCCTCCATCAGCAATGAATGCTCTGCAAGCTATGCTGCACCCACTGATGCTGAATTCCCATTGACACATTGTGCAGCCTCCGCCAGCAACGAATGCTCTGAAAGCCATGCTGCACCCGCCGATGCTGAATTCCCATCAACAAGTCATGCAGCCTCCGCCGGCAACGAATGCTCTGCAAGCTATGCTGCACCCGCCGATAAGTTGTGCAGCCTCCGCCGGCAACGAATGCTCTGCAAGCTATGCTGCACCCATCGATAAGTTGTGCAGCCTCCGCCGGCAACGAATGCTCTGCAAGCTATGCTGCACCCATCGATAAGTTGTGCAGCCTCCGCCGGCAACGAATGCTCTGCAAGCTATGCTGCACCCATCGATAAGTTGTGCAGCCTCCGCCGGCAACGAATGCTCTGCAAGCTATGCTGCACCCGCCGATACTGAATTCCCATCGACAAGTCGTGCAGCCTCCGCCGGCAACGAATGCTCTGCAAGCTATGCTGCACCTACCGATGCTGAATTCTCATCAAAAGTCGTGCAGCCTCCACTAACGATATAAAATATGATTGAAAGGCATATAAATTAGTGTAAAGAGTGTTGATAGAGTACAGTATTGTAAGTGTTAATGATTATTTAAGCCTTGACAAAAAGATACTGTACAGTGTAAATATACAGTAGAAATAATTTTCAATTGTGAATTAGAATTAGAACTCATGTGAGTTCTAATTCTAATTAGAATTACTAACTCATTAGTAGTAAGGCTAGCTGTTGTGTGAAATGAATGCCTGAAAATAAGTGTACATACTGTATGTACCCTGTATACAGTCCTGAACAATATAAAACAAGCGCTGCAGAGGATGACGTAATCTTCACAGCTTCTTAATCTTCAGCTTCATTAAAAGTAAGTCAATTTACCAATTTTATTATAGTATTTCAACATATTTTTTTTTTTCAACAAAAGCTACATATTAATTTCTGCAAATGTATATTATATCATTAGCAGAGAAAAGGTGAGCTCAAAATATTTCGTCTTGGCTAGCTCTCAGTGACAAGGCTCGATCACCATTGTTATGGCCTGGCCACCACAACCTGTGTCATAACATTAAAAATACATTACCTGCACTGTTCAGGGGAAAACAAAACACATATCTAAAATTTTATTGAGAAAATATTAACAATCACTGATTGATACATAAAATATTTTGCAATACAAAGGAATGAACCAATTTTTTCCCACCCATCTGGACTTGATCAGACCGTGTTCACACATCATCCATGCAGCAGCCACCAGCTGGCTTAATCATCGGCGTGGCACTAAATTGGAACGCAATTACGCAATGAACTTTATTTAATTTTAGTTATACAGTATAAAATATAACCTACCTGAATGTTACTTAAAAAATTACCCGACCCGACTTAACTTCGGAAATAACGGAGCTCCGGAAATAACGACCAGGGTACAGCCCCATATAGGCCGTTAAATTGAGTGAATACTTTTTTTATTTGGTGCTGATCTAACTTATGTTTTGGTGACATTTTATACTTATGTTCTTCTAGAACATTCTATTGCGAACACATAGTTACAAAAATGAAATACATACATCGAAAATTAACGTCAGGACAGTGACAAGAGTATACACTTTTAAATGTTGCCGCTCGATCGCCCGAAACGCCGCGCGCACAAGGGGAAAGTTTTTTCTATTCGCCGGAGCGCGAAAGTGTTAATAACCCTGCGGACAACCTGAGAGACCTGAGCCTGGGAACAGGGATGTAGATAAACTGGGTCAACCCAAAACGCATCCCCGACCACCGAAGCCGTGAAGCGCAAATAAAGGCAGAGAGCCAGACCACGCATCAACAACCCAAGGCCCCCTCCGAAATGCAGCTGTTTCATTCTTCGCCAGAAAAGAAGGAGACGGCTGCAACTGAATAAAACGACCACCAGGATCGAAGGAGCAGAAACCCCTGCGCCGGAGGAGAGCATAAAACTCCCAGACCCGACCCTCAGAGGCTAATGCCAACAGGAAAAGAGCTTTATAAAAACAATCTCGAACGGAAGGGGCCACAACAAACCGAGGAGAAGAGAGAAACGAGGGCACCCGGTCCAAAGACCAGGACGGCTCAGGAGGTGCATGAGCAGGCCGGAGGTGAAACAATGCCCGAGACAGCTTGCGAAACGGGGCTGAAGTAACATCAACACCGAAAGCTAGCTGATGCAGCTCCGCCAGCACCGCACGATACGAGGCGACAGTATTGGGCATAAGATGACTGTCCTAGAACAACCAAGAGAGAAAGGACAGAACTCTATCAGAGACTAAAGAATACCTACTCAGTGATAAGAAGAACCAGAAGGACTACCAGGAAACTTCATACTGTCGCCGAGACGAAGCACGCAGGTGGGAGACCAACAACGAAGCCACCTGAGCACCATACAAGGGGATGATAAACCCGAGTCAAAAACCCCAGATGCAAAGACTTGAAGAGAAGACCAAACATGCTTCGTACCGGGTTGAACCGATCCACTGAAAAAGTCGGGAAGGCCGCGGGAAGATCCTCGGGTTTGGACACCAAGCAAGCAGCACCTGAAACCAAGGCTGGGCCGGCTACAAAGGAGCCAGAAGGATAACTGTTCCCTGGCAAGTCTCCAAGCGAGCCAGGACCTGGAGCAACAGCTGAACCAGGGGAAAATGGTACAGGCAACCCCACCTCGCAAAGTCCTGCCTGAAGGAGTCGACCCCAACGGCCTCGCAGTCAGGGAAGGGTGCCACGTATACCGGGAGATGCCTTGACCACGCCGACGCAAATAGGTCTACGTCCGGAATCCCAAACATCTGGCACAGCCAACGAAAAGAGTCAGTGTTGACCATCCATTCCATAGAAAGGGGAGGGAAACGAGACAGGTTGTCCGCCAGGACGTTCGACACCCCCCAGACGTGAACCGCCAAGAGAGCCAAACCCCGAGAACTCAGCAGACGAGTCACCCGAAGCGACCAGCCCCAAAGAGCTAAGGACTGCATCGAACCCCCTTGGTTCAGGCAATGAACCACCGGGGAGCAGTCCAGATGGAGCCGGATCGTCGATCCACGAGCGAGTCGAACCCTCCGGAGCGACATCCACACTGCTGCGAACTCCCTGACCGTGCTATGACCCGGATGGAAGGACGGACCTCACTGCCCCAGGCCAGCCTGGTGAGCACTGGTCACAAAGCCCCAGCCAAGAGACGATCTGTCCATAAACATATCGAGAGAGGGCTCGGGTAGGCGCCAAGCCACTCAACCCCGAAAAACCCGAAGAGGAAGCCGGTGATGAAGCAACTGACGCAAAGCCCCCGGTGGCTGAACCCAATGGTCGCGAGAGAGACAGAAGAGACGTCCCTGAAGGAACAAGAACAGCCAACGAAGCTACACCCGACCCGGCGGGTACACCATCATTGCAAAGTTCAGGCTCCCGCAAAAACTCGAGTAACCACTGCGTGACCCGCTAACCCCTCAGAAACAGATGAAGGCGAGACCACAGGCGAAGCAGAGCCGCTGGAGGCAGAGACAAGGAAGCGGTGCGAGCGTCCCAAACCAGACCCAGCCAAGACTAAACCTGAGAGGGAAACAGATGGGATTTCCTACAGTTCACCAAGAACTCGAACCCGGCGAGCTGGGAAAGAACCAAATCCCTGGCGAGCAGACACGCGGACTGCCTGGGAGCTCAAACCAGTCAACCGTCGAGATAGGCCAAAACCTTAACACCTAACAGATGCAGGCGGGATACCACGACACAAGTAAGGCTGGTGAAAACGTGAGGTGCCAGATTCAGCCCGAAGGGAAGACAACAAAAGCAGTAACCTTAATGCCCCACAACAAAACCGAGCCAGTCCCTGAACCTCAGATGAACCGGGACGTGCCAATACACGTCCTTGAGGTCCAGGGACACCATCCAAGCACCCAACTCCAATAGAAGACGGACCTGGGATAGAGTAGTCATCCGGAAGGAGCAATAAACCCACGGGTTCAGACGGGACAAGTCCAGAATGAACCAGAGGTCCACGCAGTCCCGTTTCGGGACCGGAAACAGGTGGGAAACCCACCTGAGGGAGGTTATCTTGAGGTTATCTTGAGATGATTTCGGGGCTTTAGTGTCCCCGCAGCCCGGTCCTCGACCAGGCCTCCACCCCCAGGAAGCAGCCCGTGACAGCTGACTAACTCCCAGGTACCTATTTACTGCTAGGTAACAGGGGCATTCAGGGTGAAAGAAACTTTGCCCATTTGTTTCTGCCTCGTGCGGGAATCGAACCCGCGCCACAGAATTACGAGTCCTGCGCGCTATCCACCAGGCTACGAGGCCTCTACGAGGGACGTCGTTGTTTCGACCACCCCCAGGCGAACCCACTCCGAGATGACCCGACAGAGCGCAGAAGAGGCCTGCCCCGCCAGACCTGAACCCTCCAAGGGAGGAGGAGCCACCCAAAGCCACCACAGGCTGAACAAAACAACCTGAAAAGCCCACGAATCGTGGGACCAGGCGCAAGCCGCCTCCCCATCGCCCCGTCAATGGGACGAACCGTGAAAGGGCTGACGCACCTTGCGAGAACCTAAGTGGCGAATAGGGCGATCCCCACGCCGACTAGAAACAGCCGGAACCGTAGGCTGCGCCTGCCCCGAATCCAGCACCAATGGCCTACCACAACAAGATGAACCCCGAGCCCTAGCAACACTTTTCCGGGAAGGTCCCCCACGAGCCCCCTGGAGCAATAACAACTGACATAGGCCGACAACTAACTGAGGCCACCTGCAGGTACTGCACCACAGTTGATTCAGCAAACAGCAACAGACAAAAAGGAGAAGACAACCGAAGAGTCAGGGTCTACCTTGAGGTGGTTACCTTGAGGTGCTTCCGGGGCTTAGCATCCCCGCGGCCCGGTCGTCAACCAGGCCTCCTAAATCTAAGCGGATTCTAAGGAAGAAGCCAGCACCGCCTGCCGACACGCAAGGCGAGACACATAGAACTGCGAAACCGCATCCTGCAGGATTGGCGCAAAGAGCTTCAGCAAAGCAGACAACGCCCGTACCACGGAGGCCATACACTGGACCTGGCAGTGGCCCTAAGCGCCCCAACATCCAATTCAAGCCAGTCAGAGGACAGCTCAAGGAGAGAAAACAACCACAGGGCAAAAGAAGCAGGCCACGAGTACACAAGTCTTCCACCTCCAAGGCAGCAGAAAGGGAAGGAACCTGCACGTGAAGCTGCATGACACCAACATCCCGCGGAAGGGCAGGGGCGAACAAACAAGCATCGAGATGTTCGAAGTCGCCCCCTCAGGAAAACCTGAAATGCAGACTGAGTCTCTCGCCACTTAAGCATGCAGGATGGACAGAACGTGTGCAAAGCCTCCAATGAAAAAAAGAGGGCAGTCTGCCAACCAGGACGACTCTGGAACTTCATAACGAACCCAGTACGAACCAGCAGAGCCGTACACGAAGGAACGCGGATACATCACGAAGGAATAATCCGGGTCACGCAGGAGGTAAGCCGTCAAGGCTTCCCTCACCTCAGAAGATGAGATGCGGGAAGCCAGAAACCTCTGAAAGGACGGAACCGATTACCTGCGGGATCACAGAACCGAACCCAGGGAGGGGTGGACACCAAATCCTATTCGTACACGGAGGGAGCGAAAGAGAACCCCTCTCCTTGTAACACCAAGCCCTGCTCGGAGGGCTGAAAACCCCAGGCGGGGTCCAACAGGGCCCAAAGCCCCCCAAGCCAACCCCTCCCCAACCTCAGGAACCTCGCCCTGAGGACTCGAGCGAGGTTCTCCAAACTCTCCACCTCTAAAGAAATGATGGGAGCTGCCAAAAAAGCAGGAACGAAGGGGGCCCACTGGCCAGATCCAGAAGCTCTGTCAGAAGGACCAGGCTCAAATGCCTCTGCCGCAACCCCTGAAGGGGACACTCCTGAGACCGCCCGAGTCTCAACACCAACTAGACTCTGCCCTGACTCCGAAACCTTCATACGCTTCAGAGCCAGACTAGGAGGGGCGGACGGAACCAGAGCCGAAGCGACTCCCACCCCCAAGTCCAGGACCCTATAACCAAAACAGGGCAGTCTCGGAGCATCCGGGGTCGCAACCAACCGAGCGCGTTGCAGCAACCTAAATCTAGCATGCAACGCCGTAGCTGCCTGCACCTGCAAATCACTATTAGAGGCTTGGGTGAACTGGATGACATACAGACAATACACGTCGCATGACTCCGGGTCAAAACAATCACCGACCCAACAGGTAGCATGGTGGAGGCAAAACCAATGAGTGTCACCCCGAGACAAGGGGACAGAGCAACTTTCAAACTCGCAAGACGCAAGGGGGGACTCAAGGGTCACATCCATCGGACCACGTAGCCCCCGTGGAGTTTTCCAGGACCCTCAGCCTTGGTTACATGCTAAAGGAAGCCCAGATAGGGTACTGCGAACCTTCGCCCAAGTCTACCAATCAAACTTCTAGAAGCTGAACCCCTGGAATGTGTCCACTCACGGGGGCCAAGCAGTAAGGACCACCAACAGAGTGACAAATATATATACCCCAAAAACAGCAATGGGAGACCACAACGGCAGACCCTCCCCCACCAGGCAAAACAAAACAAAAACAAAAGAAAAACCCCGCAAGAGGACAACATACCCAGTCGGAACAGAGCCAGCCGCTGTTATAGGTGAAAACTAGCTGTGCAGTACCCCATGCCCCTGCCAATGACAAAAACTACCCCCCTACCAGAAACAAACAGGAGCAAGAAAAAATCCCACCCCAGCTGACTCCAAGGGTGGCCAAAAACCGAGCAGAAATCGGCACAGCGGGGGTAGATCCAGAGGTGACTTGTGGAAGGAGGCCCAAAGCCCCAAGGGCAGTACAGTGGTACCTCGGAATATGAGTGTCCCTGTATATGAGTTTTTCGGAATACGAGCAGGATTTCCTAAGAAAATTTGCCTTGGAAGGCGAGGGTGTTGATACGCATACAGACCGACCTAACGTGTGGTGGTACGGCGATCGCCCCTCAGTTTACCAGTGCCTCGCACCTAGTGACTATCCCGCCTCAATTCTTCACCAGGATTTTCAGTGTTTTGTTGGATTTTTGGTCATTTGACCAAGGCAAGAAAGTGAATGTGAGGATGACAATAGAGGAAAAACAAGAGATCATTTGGAAGCATGAAAATGGTACACATGTTGTTGAACTTTGTAGGCAGTACAACAAAGCCATGTCAACGATATGCACTATACTATGGTCCCTGGTAGGTCTGAACTCCTTAGCTAATGTCCTGGTCTAATATAACATACATTAGCCCGATAAGCTCCAGGGAGCCATAGGGGCTCCCCACAGAAAACAGGCGCTGACTCAGTGTGCGTCCCAGACAGTCTGTTGCTCGCCAGCTGTCAGGCAGGAGTGGCCACAAAGAGATAATTACCTAATTATTTCAATGTGTCTGATTGATTTTTCGTAGTTTCTTTGCTGTAATATTATTCAATAGTGTGTAGTGTGATATATTTATATAATAAAATGAGTGAATCATCACTGAACTCAAATATATGGTGTGCATATTGTTGATTCAATTATGTTCATCAAACAGTGAACAAATACTTTGTCAGTTATTACACTACATACACAGGTTATATATAAGTATCTGCATGTTTTGTTTACCATAACGAACCACTAAGTTGCTATTATGAGTCAAAAAGCAACAAGGAGTGACTGCCACACACCAGTCAGCCACTCGCTGCCATTCACTCCCTCAACACCTCACTCGCCCACATTCTCCTCCCACCATACTGTTTTTGCTTTTATTCACTATATACAGATGTTATATATAAGTATCTACATTCGTGTTCACCATAACAAACCACTAAGTTGGCATGCTGAGTGGCAGTGGCAGTCCACCGCTGGCTGCTACTTCCTCCCTCCCTCAACTCATCTGACTCACCCACATTCTCCTCCCACAATACTGTTTTTGCTTTTATTCACTATATACAAATGCTATATATAGATATCTGCATGTTTTGTTCACCACAACTGTACAACTAAGTTGATATAGTTAGTTCAAGCACTAAGAGACGTCGCTACACACAGTCAGGTGGCGGCTGCCTCCCTCACACATTCAAGGTCAGACACTAAAATTTCACCCCCAACAATACTGTTTGTGGTGTTATTACCCTATATACAGACGTTATATATAAGTATCTACATGTTTTGTTCACCATAACTGTTCAACTAAGCCGGTATAATGCCCAAAGAGCATAGTGACCACCCCTACCAACATGTCAAATCATGCAGATGCTGCCACACCCATCACCAAAATGGCTTCTCCCCCACACTCTGTTATTACACTGTACTGTATATACACATTATATATAAGTATCTACATTCGTGTTCACTATAACAAACCACTAAGTTGGCATGCTGAGTGGCAGTGGCAGCCAGTGGCAGCCCATCACTGGCTGCCACACCCTCCCTCCCTCACCTCACCTGACTCACCACCATTCTCCTCCCACCATACTATTTTTGCTTTTATATACAGACGTTATATATAAGTATCTGCATGTTTTGTTCACCATAGCGAACAACTAAGCTGGTATAGTGAGTCCAGACAGTAAAAGGTGGTCACACAGAGTCAGCAGACAATGCTACCTCCCTCCCCACCAAGATTACTCCTCCCACTACAGCGCTAATTATCACAACAATCCTGCTATTATCAGAATCCTGGTCTTTTTATCAGTCAAGGGTCTTCTGTAATACTATCATCGCTAAATAATAGCATGTACATATATATTTTGGTATTTTTAGGCAATACTGTGGTCACAAGCTGGTTAACAGTGCTGTGAGCTCATGCTACGTGCACCAGACTTGGTGGCTCACTCACTTCTGAGGCTCTCACTCCCGGGAATTTGGCCCACGATTTAAAAAAAAAAATGGCGTCTGTTTACAAGAGCCCTGATGAAGGTGTGGTGAACCCCGTGTATCCGCCGGCCGTTTAAATCTTGCGTAGTACTCCAATACATCATATGATGTGGAGCACAAGTTACTGCAAGTCACTGAACACATCATATGATGTCTTGCGCACTTAAAGGGTTAAGGAAACGAAGATCCAAACCTGAATGAAGACAGATTCATTAAGGAGGCGTAATCCGGGTCATGCAGGAGGCAAGTCGCAATGGCGTCTCACACCTTATAAGGCAGGATGCGGGAAGTCGAAAACCTTTGGAAGGACAGGACCGACGGACCTGAAGGGACACGGAACTGAACCCAGGGATGGGCTGACACCGAACTCAACTTGTACATGGAGAGGGGGGGGGAAGGAAAACCCCACTCCCTGTAACAACAAGCCCCACTCAGTGGGTACAAAAACCCAAGTGGGATCCAACAGGGCCCAAGGCCCCCAAGTCAAGGCATCCCCCAGCTCCGGAAACATCCACATCAGGACCCGGGGCCGAGCCGTTCCCCAAAGCCCCAGCCTCAAAAGGAAAGACCGGAGCAGCCGGAAAATAGGAAGGAAAGAGGCCCACTGGTCAGACCTAGATGCTTCGGTAGGAGGAACCGGCTCGAATGCCTCCCTCGCCACCCCAGAAGGGGCATCCCCTGAGACCGCCTGAGTCTCCAGACCAACTAAACACTGCCCCCGACTCCGAAACCCTCAGACATTTCGGAGCCAGAAGCAGGGGTTGGATAGACCAGAACGAACCACAGCAGGGGAAGGACTAGAGGGGGTACGGACAAAGTCGAGGCTACTAACACCCCCAAGTCCGGGTCCCTATAACCAAAACGAGGCAGCCTCAGGGCTTCCGGATTAGCCACGAATCTAGAGCACTGCAGCAACCTAAAATGAGCATGCAATGCCTGTGCTGCCTGCACCTGAACAGTGTCATCATTGGACTGGGTGAACTGAGTCACAATCAAGCAACAAAATTCGCAGGACTCTAGGTCGAAGGTGTCACCGACCCAACAGACAGCATGACGGAGGCAGAAACGGTGAGGGTCTCCCAGAAACAAGGCGACCGAGCAACCCTCAAACTCGCACAAGGTGAACGAGGACCCAGGGGGTCACAGCCATCAGATCCACACATCCCTGTGGAGTTTCCCATGGGCCCTTAGATGGAACTCACCCTAAGGGAAGCCCAGGCAGGATACTGCTAACCGGCGCACAAAATTGCCAACAAAACAGCAGTCATAGCTGCCCCACTGGACGTGTACATTTATGGCGGCCTAGCGGGGGACCACCAAGATACAATTGGGTGAGAACAAAATCAAGGGGCAAACCCCCCACCCCCAACACCAGGCAAGAAAATAAAATTAAAAGAAAAACTCACAAGAGAACAACGTATCCAAGCGGAACAGAGCCGGCCACTATGAGAGGTGACAACTAGCTGCACAGTACCCTGCGCCCCAACCGGTTACAAATACTACCCCCAACCCAGAGGCAAACAGGGGTGAATGAAACCCCCCAGCTGACTCTAAGGGTGGCCAATCCCCAAGCAGCAAAAGACCTTATAAAGGTCCTTTGGAAGGTGGCACCTAGGGAAGGTGACCCTAGGCATATGCAGCACGAGTACTTGTGAATATACTCCTAGCTCGCGCACCACCAAGTACAGCACCATACCACAAGGCACAAGACTGGAAATTAGGAGCCAGAGTTGCACAACTTTGCCAGCCTCACATCAGCCACAGAACTGCAGGGTGGATAGCCGGCGCGGGGGTCTGGGGCTTCCAATTTCTCTCCCGGGAAGGGAGGGAGTTTGTACAGATTGCAGCGATGTGGTGACGTCATGCTCGTTTGCTCGTTTTCATTTGGGGAGGTCTGTCCACTAGTTCGGCTTTCGGTAACAATATTTTCACCAGAATAGAGGTTTGTTTTGGGGCGCTTACCTTTCTGGGTGCTTGACCCAGTCGAGGGCAGACATAGAATGCCTCCAACCACATGGGGGTTTCTATAGGCCATTGCTCCTCATGCCTCTCTGAAGGGGGCCAGGGTCTGGCTCATGGTCCTCGGTAGGCCTAAGAACTACATTCGCTTGACTGATGCCAGGATCTAATACATTCATATCAGCTCGGATACCTCCGGGGAGCCAAAGGAGCCCCAGAAATGAGGTTGAGAAGCAAGTGTTTCCACACTTCTTTATTTATTATTTTTATTTATTTATTTATTTATGCATATACAAGAATGTACATAAGGAATGTGAGGATACAAATATGGTAATTACAGTCTTGTAAAGCCACTAGCACGCGCAGCGTTTCGGGTAGGTAAATTTGTTTGGGAATTTTTGGGAAATCTTATTTGGGAAACTACTAAACAGTTTATCGAAGACATTGAAAGATTCAGAAAAGACAGAACATGGCAAAAATTATAGAGCTTTATGGTGAAATTAACCCTTATAATGCAGTTATCATATGTTGGATTTAACCACTGTGCTGCGCCAACCGAGAAAACTCGGTCGGTGGGAAACTGTGCCAACCGAGAAAACATCCTTTGAATATTTCGTACCCATACAAAACATGTGCGCTGTAGGTTGTGTACGAAATGGACTCTTGAGACCTCCAGTGAGAGACAGCCATCTTGGAAAAAATTCCCAGACTACCCTAGGGCTGCTGGGTAGGTTAGTACTGAGTGAGCAACCATGGGTGACGCACGCGCCTCTGGCTCCCAAACACTCGTCTGACATGGTGTTGAAAGATCGTTCTCTGTCGGTGAAATTCAGACCTTATTGTTTGAAGAACATAAGGGTCATGATATTGATGAAGCTAGGCACAATAAGGACCTAACACAAAGGTTGGATGCAAGTGATACAGCACCGATGAGGACGATATAGCAAGCGTATCTTCTTGTAGCTTTGAGCGCCACTCTTGCCCACCTATGCCATCTCCAATTTTTATATATGATACATAGATGAATAGTTTTCTGGGTTCAGTGATGATGCATCTGATATAAGTAGCATAGATGAACAGTGTTAGCAGCTTCCATGGTGGTGTTTTCCATAGCTATTTTTGCGAATAGCTGAATCTCTTCCAGAATGGTTGAAGCTCTTCCTGATTGACTGAATCTCTTCCAGAATGACTGAATCTCTTCCAATGAGGGACCTTACAAAGCGATCTTTTCAAGACTACCTTACAAATGTATCTTTTCCTATAATCTTTTCAAGACTACCTTACGCTTCACAAGCTTGGCTACATACCACCTACAGCCAAGGGTGTATGTGAGTACATTACTTGCAAGTACATAGAAACAGGAAGCGAAAATCTATCTGTACCTGGTGGAATGAGAGCAAAGTCGCACTGTGTACCATGGACTACTTCGTTGATTATTACTCACTTTCGAAGTAGTGAGTGTGTAATACAGTGTGTTACTGTGTAAATAGTGTGTGAAACTGTACATATTGTAATTTTAGTGAATTTTTAACAAGTAATATTGTGACAATAAGCATTTATTATGAACACATTACTGACACATGTATCACAGTGCCATGGAACATTATGAACATTCTATTGTATACGATTAAAAAATACAAATAAAACAGCATTGAAAATACATAGAACAAATAATTGAAAATATATTTGTGGCAACTCGTGTGCTTGAATAGCCCGAGCGATAGCCTCTGGGAGCTTCACACACAGACGACCAGCCCGTGACGCCCTGTTCTCCACGTCCCCAGAGCCAAAGTGGAATTTTTTAGTTTTTTTACATGTACGTGTTCAGGGAAGGGAATATATCATTTTACAAAGCTCAACAAAATTTTTGGGAACACTTGGTTTTATGTGCATCGGGGAAATGTGACAATAAACTCGGCGCATTACAGTGGTTAAACTATTAGTGTCTAAGCCCTACAAATCTGTGAAATAAGAGTACTGGCAATATCCTCTCTGATGAAATGTTGTTGCTTTTAACTCACTGCACTAATTTTATTTAAATCTTAAACTGTAATCTATGTGTAGTAGATTCCAGTAAAATATTCAGAAAATCATTTGTGTCAGCTTCAAGCATCTAACTGGGCTTCAGTTGAAGCCTCACAACCCATAGAGGACTCAGTTGAATCCCAGGTTGCATTGCTTTTGACCATGTCATGGGCTAGTGGTTTAGGGTTATCTTGAGGTTACCTTGAGGTGATATCTGGGCTTAGCATGCCCCGCGGCCCGGTCCTCGACCAGGCCTCCTTTTTGTTACACACCCCCAGGAAGCAGCCTGTAGCAGCTGCCTAACTCCCAGGTACCTATTTACTGCTAGGTGAACAGGCGCATCAAGATGAAAGAAATTATGTCCATTTGTTTCCACCTCCACCAGGGATCGAAGCCGGAACATCAGGACTATGAATCCTGAATGCTGTCCACTCAGCTGTCAGGCCTCTTGACCTAATATGGTGTATGCTTGGGTGTATGCTTGGGAATGCCCAGTGTGCAGGTCTGAATCCTCATCATGGATTTTACTGATTTCCTCACTGTTATTATTATCAGACTCCTGGTCACTAAATCATGGATATGAATAATTTTCCACAAGTTTATTTTCCAAAGGAACACAAGGTCCTTTTTCAGGATTTGTAGATGCACAAAACCAGTGCTGTTAGCTGTGGTTGTCTGCCTCACACTGTGAACATCATGGTCTCCGTGGTGTAGTGGTAAGACACTCGCCTGGCGTTCCGCGAGCGCTATGTCATGGGTTCGTATCCTGGCCGGGGAGGATTTACTGGGCGCAATTCCTTAACTGTAGCCTCTGTTTAACGCAACAGTAAAATGTGTACTTGGATGAAAAAACGATTCTTCGCGGCAGGGGATCGTATTCCAGGGACCATAGGATTAAGGACTTGCCCGAAACGCTACGCGTACTAATGGCTGTACAAGAATGTAACAACTCTTGTATATATCTCAAAAAAAAAAAAAAAAAAAAAATCATAACCAGCATTGTGTTCAATGATATTTGAATCTAGTATGTAGTCTTTATCACAGTTAGGATCCTTTACGAAGATCCTTTATCATTGCAAAACAAGAGCAGTTATTAATTTATTTCATCATAATTAAGTGATAGTGTGGGTTCAAGGTGCATGGTGGGGCTGTGAGCAGCTGCAGCATGGTCACCCCTCTCAATAATGAAGCCCTCGTGACTGGGAGATGTGCCCAGAATGTGTTTCCATGATGGCATCTGTTTACTGGAGGCCTGAGAGGCCAATGTAAGCCCCATGTACATGCAGGATTTTTAAATCTTAAGTAGTACTTTACATCATCCCTCATTAACTTGCACAATGGAGTCAACATTAGCACGATCTGACTGAATCACACATTTCATACACTGAAGGGTAAATGAGATAAAGACTCCAGGCTGGTGCCATATATTCCAGAATTAGTCTGCAACTATATACCTTATTCAGAATGATCCACTAGCCACACACATGATCCACAAGGGAGCCGGTCGGCCGAGCGGACAGCACGCTGGGCTTGTGATCCTGTGGTCCTGGGATCGATCCCAGGCGCCGGCGAGAAACATTGGGCAGAGTTTCTTTCACCCTATGCCCCTGTTACCTAGCAGTAAAATAGGTACCTGGGTGTTAGTCAGCTGTCACGGGCTGCTTCCTGGGGGTGGAGGCCTGGTCGAGGACCGGGCCGCGGGGACACTAAAGCCCCGAAATCATCTCAAGATAACCTCAAGATAACACAGCTTTACCTGGGACTATCACAAAAATGAAAGTTGTCACTTCAGAAAAATGATTTAGTTGACTGCATAGAGCAGTAGTCCCTCTTTATACTAACTAGTACTTAATACAATAATAACAATAATTGTTATAATTACCCTTTATTTTGCACATGGGGCAGATCTCTTCTGATGGTTGTGATGATGTAGGAAACTCCTCTTCCACAGACTGAGGTGAAGCAGGTTGTGATGGAGGACATGTGGCCAGCGGCGAACATGAAGATTGTGTAGGGGAAGCCGGGCGAGACTGTGGTTGTGATGGAGGCTGAGACGGAGGCCGTACTTTACGCCTTAAAGTAGGAGGAGATCCTGCGCCAGATGTCAGCCAAGCTCGTCGTTTCCGGCGCTAAAGAAAAAACCCAGCGTTGAATGTAATGAAACGCCATTTTTTGGGCGAGCCCTGGAGGCTCCCTGGTGCTTATCAGGTTAATGTATGTTAGATTAGACCGGGACATTAGCTATGGAGTTCAGACCTACCAGGGGCCAGTGCCAGGACCTGGAACCTTCAGAGAGGTTGCAGGGAGCAATGGCCCTGGAAAACTGTGGTTGGGGTTTTTCCTTATCCGCCATCGACCAGGGTCAGGCACCCAGGAAGGTAGGCATAACAAAACAAATCCCACATGGTAAGAAACTAACAACAAAAACCGAACAGAGAGGTAGAACTCCCTACAATCCCAAGGAAACAAGCAAACAAGCAAACATAACACACTACTGCCGCGCTGCTCGTCTGTGCAGCCCTCAGGCCCCGGACCTCACCACGCCGGCTGCATAGCACTCCAGTTCGGAAGCTAAGCTTCAACAAATGAAAAAAATTGCCGACCAGTGGGAGGGAGGGTTGCCAAGGAGCCTCCGGGGCTCACCCAGAAAATGGTGTTTCATTACATTCAATGCTGGTTTACTGTGGGGAGCCCCTACGGCTCCCTAGAGCTTCATACCCAAAGAGAAGGGAAAGAAAGGGCTAACCCGGGAGGTGACCACCACAAACTCTGCAACGCGAAGTCCAGAAAATAGGCTGCAACCTGCGACCCAAGGCAACAAGAACGCACAGGAGCAGACGCGCATAAAGAAAGGGCGGCCAAGAACCTGTGTGACCCTCAAATCCCTGCGCCCGAAATGAGCCCTAGACGTCACCAACACAGCAGCAAAAGTTGCAAACGTCCGAATAGCACGGGCACAAAGACAAACCACAGGCTGGACAACTGAAAAACTCTGCGGACGACCTAGGAGACCCGAGCCCTGAAAACAGGGAACGAGGGGAACCGGATCAAACCAGAGCGCATCCCCAGACACGGTACGCAGGTAACGGCAAAAAGCGCAACCAGACAACACAAGACGCAACCCCGGCCAAACCAACCAACCATCAATAACCCAAGAACCCCTCCGGAAAGCAGCCGTCTCGACCGTCGCCAGGATGGAGAAAGGCTGTAAACGTACAAATCTACCACCAGTACCAATAAGCAGAAACCTAAACCGAAGGGGCTACCACAAACTGAGGAGAAGATAGGAAGGCACCCTAATCAAGGACCAGGACGGCTCAGGCGACGCATGAGCAGGCTGGAGGTGAAACAAAAACATGAGAAAGCGTACGAAATGGGGCAGATCTGACGTCCACCCCGAACGCAAGCAGGAGCGGCCCCACCAGTGACGCACACAACGAGGCGACAGTAAGAAACATCAAATAACTGTAGTCCTGAAAACCCAAGAAAGGACAAGATAAACTGATCCGAAAGAGAAGACAACATTCAAAGAGCAAGAAAAAGTGCATAGAAACATCAGGAACGTCATACTATCGCCAAGACGAAGCTCGCAGGTGGAACACCGTCAACAAAGCCACCTGAACACCATAGAGATGGTGATACCCACGTCAAAAAACCACACGCGAAGAGCCGAGGAGAAGGCCGAACCAGTCACGTACAGGACCGATCCGACCTGCCGAAAGAGGCGAGCCACGGGAAAACGCTCCGGGTTCGGACACCTATCAAGCAGCGTCTGAAAATAAAGCTGGGCCGGCCACCAAGGAACCATAAGGACTGCTCTCATGGGAATGGGCTGCAATCGAGCCAGAACCCGAAGCAACAGCTGGACCGGGAGAAGAGGAACAGGTACCCCCATCTCGACCAGTCCTGCCGAAAAGCAGCCACTATGAACGCCTCGCAGGTGGGTAAGGGCGCCACATAAAATGGGCGATGCCTAGACCACGCCGACTCGAAGACGTCCATGGCCAGGAGTCCATACGTCCGGTAGAGCCAACAAAACGAGTTGGCGACGACTGGCCAATCCGCGAACAGAGGAATGAACCGAGACAGCTGTCCGCCAGGACGCAGGACCCACCCCGGACATGAACCTCACGGTTAGCCAAACCCCGAGAATCCAGCAAACAAGCCACTCTAAGGAACCAACCCCAAAGGTCAACACCTAAGAGAAACCCTGTGGTTCCGGCAAGAACCGCCAGAGAACAGTCCGAATGGAGCTGAATGGTAGAACACTGAGTGACCCAAACCCACCAAAGCGCAAACCAGACAGCCACGAACTCCCGAACCGTGTTGTGAGCCCAACGGACGGACAGACTCCACCATCCCCGGCCGACCTGGTGAGTACTGGTCACAAAGCCCCAGCCAAGAGATGACCCGTCCATGAACACATCGAGTGAAGGCTCGGGGAGGTGCCAAACCACGGAACCCCAAAAACTCCAAAGAGGAAGCTGGTGACACAGCACCAACACAAGATCCCCAGAGGAACGAACCCAACGATTGCAAGAGGCGGAAGGGGAGTCTCCGAAGGAAACAAACAGACGCCGAAGCCAAACCCGACCCCGCGAGCAGACCAGCACGTCAAAGTTCAGACTTCTGCACAACTACTTGAGCAACCGCTGAGCAACCCGGGACCCCCTCATGAACAGCCGAAGGCGGGACCACAGCCGCAGTAACACTTCTGGAGGAAAAGACAAGGAGTGCCCAATAGCCCTAAACAAGGCCCAGGTCTGAACCTGGGACGGAAACAGATGGAAATGCCTCCAGATCACCCGGAAACCAAACCCGGCGATCTGGAAAGAACCACACCCCTGGCGAGCAGACAAGCGGACCGACTGGGAGCCCACACCAGCCAGTCGTCGAGGTAGGCCAGACACCGAATCTCAAGCAGACTCAAACAGGGCACCAAGATCCGGTAAAAATGCAAAAATACTCCAAGTGGCAATTACAAAATAGGTGAGGCAACAAAAGCGGCAAGCCTGAAGCCCCACCACCAACTGTGCCAGTCCCGGAAAACTGTAGAGGAACATGCCAAGAATTGACCTGGAGGTCCAGGTCCACCATTCAGGCACCAGGCCCCAACAGAAGCTGGACAGGAGACAACAGTCCTCCGAGGAGGGCATAGAATCCAGGATGCAGACTGAAGAAGTCCAGAAGAACCGCAGATTCGAAAGGCCCATGTCTGCAAAGAGCAGACAGGAACCCCAGAAGGATCTTGAGGTTATCTTGAGATGATTTCGGGGCTTTTAGTGTCCCCGCGGCCCGGTCCTCGACCAGGCCTCCACCCCCAGGAAGCAGCCCGTGACAGCTGACTAACACCCAGGTACCTATTTTACTGCTAGGTAACAGGGGCATAGGGTGAAAGAAACTCTGCCCATTGTTTCTCGCCGGCGCCTGGGATCGAACCCAGGATCACAGGATCACAAGTCCCGTGTGCTGTCCGCTCGGCCGACCAGCTCCCCCAACACATAGGGAATGGGGTGGATCGACCATGTCCAACGCACCCACTAAGATGACATGACGAAGCGCAGGGGAAGAAGCCCACCCCCGCCAGCTCTGAATCCCCCCAAAGGGGGAGAAGCCGTCCACCGCCGCCACCAGAGGCCGGATGACAACCAAAAGCACCCACCAACAGCGGGACCATGCGAGAGTCAACAGAGCAAGCTGCTCCCCCAGTGCCTCGTCAACAGAGAAGAGAACAGAGCCCCTTTCGAAAGAAAAAGTACACATACACGTATATACATATTATGTATATACACATACAAATACATATACACATACACACAAGGTATGTTACACACACACGTGTATGCACACACACATGTGCACAAACTGGAAAAGGTGCAAAGACATGCTACAAAGTGGCTCCCAGAACTGAAGGGCAAGAGCTACGAGGAGAGGTTGGAAGCATTAAACATGCCAAAACTAGAAGACAGAAGAAAAAGAGGTGATATGATCACTACATACAAAATAGTAACAGGAATTGATAAAATCGACAGGGAAGATTTCCTGAGACCTGGCACTTCAAGAACAAGAGGTCATAGATTTAAACTAGCTAAACACAGATGCCGAAGAAATATAAGAAAATTCACCTTCGCAAATAGAGTGGTAGACGGTTGGAACAAGTTAAGTGAGAAGGTGGTGGAGGCCAAGACCGTCAGTAGTTTCAAAGCGTTATATGACAAAGAGTGCTGGGAAGACGGGACACCACGAGCGTAGCTCTCATCCTGTAACTACACTTAGGTAATTACACTTAGGTAATTACACACAGTGTACACCTGTACATGTGTACACACACCCATACACTTGAAAAGAAAATTACAAGCCGCCGACCAGTGGGCAGAGAGCACCACGCCGGCCAGGCAAAGAAGGCACAAAACTGCATCAAAAGGCCCACCTCGACAACAAAACCTCAAAGTCCCAGCACGACCACAACATGTGCCAAGACCCAAAAAGATCAGTCTACAAGCCAGGAAGACTCAAAAACTCCAGAAGGTAGAACCGGGTCACACACGAGGAAACAAAACCCCCTGAACCCACAAAAGGGGCCCAAGAGGAAGAAACCTCCGGAACGAAACCAAAGAACCCAAAGGAACCCGGAATCGAACCAGGGAGAGCCCAAACCACCACATTTGCCGGCGGAGAAACACCACAGAAAGGCAAAGCACAGCCCCAGACAGAACCCCCAGGGAAACGGTCATAACAGACCGAAAGCTGAGGAACAAGGTGTGGGAGCAGGCATAACAGCCAGGGACACTGAGCCCAAACCAAAGGGCCCAGACCCAAAACAGACAAAATGGGAAACCCGATGTAAAATCAACACCCGAACGTTCCCAGAGGAACAGGAAACGGGCAGAAAACACCAGAAAAGCAAAGAAACGACAACAGGAGAATAAAACCCCTGAAAAAAGGTTTAAACTCACCCAAGAAGCTTGCTCGCACACCCTGGTGCATGTAAACAAACCGCAACGCCGACCTGGTGGCCACGCTGGGAAGCCGGCAGACGAAAATGGCCGCCAGAACAGAGGGCTGTGACTGACGCTAAAGATACGAAAACACGCCAGCAAAAGTGGGAAGCAAGCAGACTGGATGGACGAAAAACTCCACCCAGAAGCAGAAAACCCAGGCAGGGGCAAACCGCCCCAGAACTGCTAGCAGGCATCCCCCACAGCCCCGGGAACCAGCCACAGAGGCCCCGGGGCAGAGCCGTCCTCCAAGCCCTCCGCCCTTAAAGAAAAGCAAGAGTCCATGGGAAAGGCAGCAAGAAAGGGCCGCTGGTAAGACCCAGAAGCCTTGGCAGGAGGAACAGGCTCGAAAACCTCCGTCCTCCAACCCAAACGGGGCAGTCGCCGAAAACCGCCCGAGTCTCGGCCCCAACTAAACCCCGCCCCCGACGCCGAAACCCGCAGACGGTCCGGAGCAGGGAACAGGGAGGGAAAGGCGCGAACAGCACCTAATCAAAACGGGGCGGCCTCGGGGCATCCGAGTGGGAAAGCAACCTAGCATGTTGCAGCAACCTAACCTAGCTTGCAACACGGATGCTGCTTGTACTCTGAACAGTAATAACATCAGGAGAGTACTGGAGAACAAGCAGAAAATATCTCTCGCAAGACTCTGGGTCAAGGTGTCAGTGACCCAACAGGCAACATGACGGAGGTAAAAGTGGCGACTGTCACCCGGAGACAAGGGCACAGCAACCAACGATCCCGTACAAGACGGGTTGGAACCCGGAAGACACATTCAATGGTCCACCGAGCCCAGACAGGGGTTTCCAGGGCCTGTAGGCTGATTGCTACGGGAAGCCCGGGCAAGGTGTTGCTAACTGGTTAAGAAACCCAAAAATAACAAGAAGGTAGAGGATAGCACTGAAAACCCCTGCGACGTGTACAATTACGGGGGCCTAGCAGAGGGCCGCCAAACACTACCAGTGGAACTATAGCCACACTGGGCAGACCCCCACCAGGCAATTGAAAATAAAAACAAAAGAAAAACCCCGCAAAAGTACACCGTCTCCAGAGGCAACAGGAATCGGTCGCAGCTTAGGTGGCAGGTCGTGCAACACCTTGATGCCCTAACCAGCACAATACCAGTCCCTACCCAGGGCCAAACAAGGGCCCCAAGCCCCAGCTGGCCCCAAGGGTGACGCAAATGCCGAGCAGCAAGAACCTCTACGGGAATGGTTCCCGAACGCCCCAGGAAAGATAACCCTGTTACACAAGGGCAGTACTCACAGGGCGCTTAGGGAAGTCAGCCACTAAGCTATGCAGCCCCGGCACTGATGAGGTACTCCTGGCCACCGCACAACACAACACACGGCAGTGAATGCCACACAAGGCAAACACCGCCTAGGAAACTGAGGCCAGAGAAGCGTCTATCTCGGATGACATTAGCTTCCGAACTGAAACTTGGCAGCCGGCGCTGTAGGTTCTGGGCTCCCCCCTCCCCCTTTTGGGGCGGGGAGGGCTGTGCGGACGATCTGCGCAGCAGTAAAGTGTGATGTTTGCTTGTTTGCTTGTTTCCTTGTGATTGTAGGGAGTTTCTACCTCTCTGTTTGGTCTTTTGTTTTAGTTTTTTACCATGTGGGGTTTGTTTTGTTATGCCTACCTTTCTGGGTGCCTAACCCCAGTCGATGGCAGATAAGGAAAACCCCCAACCACAAGAGGGTTTTCCAGGGCCATTGCTCCCTGAAACCTCTCTGAAGGGGCCAGGTTCTGGGGCTGGTCCCTGGTAGGTCTGAATTCCTTAGCTAATGTCCCGGTCTAATATAACATACATTAGCCCAATAAGCTCCAGGGAGCCGTAGAGCTCCCCACAGAAAAGTGGACGTGAGCGGTGTCCAAAGAGAGCAATAGTGTTAACAATATAATCACTAGTCTTGATTACAGTATTTAATATAAAATTGATTGCACTTGCATTAACTTTTAAATTACTGCAAAATTCTGCAATGTATGTATCAACTTTAAATAACTGCAAATTATTCATGTATATAATAAATAATTACTGTATAATAATTATGTACTGTATATAATGATTATTAATAATGAACAAATCCACAAGGGTCGTGACGAGGATTTGAATCTGCGTCCGAGAGCATCCCAGACACTGCCTTAATTGACTGAGCTACAACATGGTAAAAAGAGTTGAAACCAGAAGTTCTACTGAACTTACTTGGATCCTGCAGCCTCTCCAAGACACAAACCGAAGAGGCAGATAGGCCTATTGAGATAGCTCAAGTGCATGGGGAAGTTGTGTAAAACCCTGGTTTGTGTCTCAGAGAGGCTGCAGGATCCAAGTAAGTTCAGTAGAACTTCTGGTTTCAACTCTTTTACCATGTTATAGCTCAGTCGATTAAGGCAGCGTCTGGGATGTTCTCGGACATAGGTTCGAATCCTTGTCACGGACCTTGTGGATTTGTTCATTTGATGCATTATGCTATTGTGATTTCTGTGTGCAATTATTAATAATTATACTATAATATCTCAAGTCACTAGTTGTGATCATTAGTTTTAGAGTAACTGTTCACCTTGTAACACATAAATCATTGTGTCAGGGGACAGGCAGCCAGAGTGTATTTATACATGTTAGGCTTACATCAAGGCCACCCCCTCCCCTCCTACTCCGAGGTTGAATTACTGACCCTCCCCCAGGATGTAACCCCATAACAAGATATTGGCTGCTAGGTAAACAGGGGCAATAGGTGGTAGGAGAGGTGTACAACTATGTCTGCCCCGCCCCGGGATGCGAACCCAGAATTCTTGATTGTGAGTCAAGAACGAACTCGACTGTGCTACCAGGACATCTCAAGTCACTAGTTATGATCGTTAGTTTAGGTGTAACTGTTCTCTGTGTAACACACTCATAACCTACTTTATCAGCATTAACACTTGTCGAAAACATTGTGTTTGTTAGTAGCTTTGCCTCAATATGTAATTTTAAATGCCAAAATTTATAATAAAATAATCACTGTACATTTAGTTATGAAAAGACACATGGTACATATATATGGAAAATTGATAAATATAACATTTGATTAATGAGGTATAGTACTTACTGTCTCAGGCTTTTCCCATATGGTATTTGAGAAAATATGAGAATAAGCATTACGTTTCCTTCTCTCATAGCGCTTGGCCAACACGTCTTCACATTCACGGACTGTCAGTAGACCTGAGGCCACAAAAAATATAAACATGCAAATAAAGTTAACAATCATTGAATTGCTTCTGTTATTGAAAGACTGAAAATTAAAAGCAAAAAATTACAGAGGTAAAATTAGGGGTTTACTGATGCCACTCTACATGGTATATAATAAGCCACTGGAAACAGGAGGCTTACCAGAAATATAGACGACAACTAATGTTGTCCCAATATACAAAAAAGCCGACAGGCAAGAGGCACTGAACTACAGGCCAGTGTCCCTAACTTGTATACCATGCAAGGAGATGGCAAAGATCGTAAGGAAAAACTTAGTAACACATCTGGAGAGAAGGAACTTCGTGGCACACCATCAACATGGGTTCAGGGAGGGTAAATCATGCCGAACCGGTTTAATAGAATTCTACGACCAGGTGACAAAGATTGAGCAAGAAAGAGAAGGGTGGGTAGACTGTATTTTCTTGGACTTGCAGAAAGTCTTAAATACAGTACCCTATAAGAGGCTGGTGCCTAAGTTGGTGAAACAGGCAGGAGTAACTTGTAAGGAGCTGCAGTGGATTTGGGAGTACCTAAGCAATAGGAAGCAGAGAGTTACTGTGAGGGGTGAGTCCCACCGGGTTCTGTACTCTGACCAATCCTCTTTTTGAAATACGTATATATCTTCCAGAAGGTATAGACTCATTTCTCTCAATGTTTGCTAATGATGCTAAAATACTGAGAAAGATTAAGACAGAGAAAGACAACATGAGGCTACAAGATGATCTGGACAAACTGAAGGAATGGTCCGACAAATGGCTATTAGAGTTTAACTCGAGGAAATACAGTAATGAAGATAGTTATAGGGAGCAAGAGACCGGATACAATGTACCATTTGGGAGATGAAATCCTTCAAGAATCTGGGAGAGAAAAAGATCTGAGAGTTGATATCACACCAGACCTATCCCTAAAGTCTGACCCCACATCAAGATGATATCATCATCGGCATATGCTAAGTTGGCCAACATCAGAACAACCTTTAGAAACTTGTGTAAGGAATCATTTAGGACCTTATATACTACATATGTCAGACTGATCCTGGTATTTGCAGGTCCAGTGTGGAACCTGATGGCAGAGTGGACAGTGCTCAGAATTTGCAGTCCTGAGGTTCCGGGTTCAATCCCTGTCAGAGTCGGAAACAAATGGGCAGAGTTTCTTTTACCCTGATGCTCCTGTTCACCTAGCAGTAAATAGGTACCTGGGAGTTAGACAGGTGCTACAGGCTGCTTCCTGGGAATATGTAAAAAAAGGAGGCCTGGTCAAAGGATGCCAAGCCATGAAATCATTGCAAGATAACCTCTCAAGACAGCCCGTATCTAGTCAAGCACAAGACTATACTGGAGTAGGTGCAAAGGTATTCCACCAGACTGGTACCCTAGCTGAGGGGTATGAGCTATTAGCAGAGACTACAGGAACTGAGCTTCACATCACTGGAAAAAACCAGCATTGAATGTAATGAAACGCCATTTTCTGGGCGAGTCCCGGAGGCTTCCCGGAGCTCTGCGCAACCCCCCCCCCCTCCTCCGCAGGAGGGGGAAGGGGGAGCCCCAGACCATCCGCGCCGGCAATCCAACCGGCAGTTCTTAGGCTGGATATCACAATACACAAAGAAACACCGCCGACCTGAGGGAGGGAGGGAGGGAGGGTGGGAGGTATGCTGGGGAGCCTCCGGGACTCACCCAGAAAATGGCGTTTCATTACATTCAATGCTGGTTTTCTGGGGGGAGCCCCGTCGGCTCCCCAGAGCTACCTCACCACAGATAAGGAAAAGAGGGAAGGATCTGGGAGGCGCTGGAGCGGCTCCGACAGTGCCACCCAATATGAGGGGACAGTACACGGTACCAGACGACGGACATGGAACAACCCCGAAGGGAATGCCAAAATAACTCGGAGACCAAAGGACCCTTTGCAAAGATAGGATAACCGAAAGGACCTCCAGGTCCTTTCGGTTATCCTATCCTATCCTACACACCGCCGCCGAGATGAAGCACGTAGGTGGGAGATCAACAACGAAGCCACCAGTGCCCACACTAGCGACGAGAAACTAGAGACAAAACCCCGAGACGCGAAGACTCAAGGGGAATTATTAAGAATGGTAACAGAGTCCTAGAGACAACACCCCGAGACGTGAAGACTGAAGGGAAATTATTAAGGATGGTAACAGAGTCCCAAAATTATTAAGGATGGTAACAGAGTCCCAAAATTATTAAGGATGGTAACAGAGTCCATTTCATGTGGTCTCCATCTCATGTTGGCCTCCGAATGCATGATAGAGCTGATAAGTTAGCCAAAGAATCTGCCTTTAAAGGAGATGTTGAGTGTAATCTTGGATTGTCAATGAGCAATCTGAGAGCAGCAGTACACCGAGAACTTCAACAAGATCTTGTAGATCTGAGGCAAAGTGAAATCGACACCAGTAATTCCATCTATCATCATACTATCATGCAAGAGGAGCCACACATCTATGGTTCATCCAATAAAATCAGCATACTTCTAGATGTTGCTACTGCTCGGCTTAGACTCGGTTACAAGTATCTCTGGGAATTCTCATTATCTGCCGATGTAGATTTGACCAAATATAAACTGTGTCAACAAAATTATTCGCACACCCTCCGTCACTATGTGATGGAGTGCAAAAAGAGAATTCAGAGACAATTCTATAACCAATGTACCAACGATGTGTCAATATTTCATTCAAAATGATCTGCTACCAGAAATTTTAGCCAAATATCCCCAGTTTGCTAACTGTAGGTAGTAACTGAGTGATTGTAACCTATCCACCGTTGCCCACTGGATGGGGGGCGGTGTGCAGGACAAACATATCAATTGTGACACTAGCTCTCCACATATGTCAGTTGCTTAATTTAGAAACTGTACTTGTGGTCGATCTCGAACCCATTGTTGATGTGACTACTTATACTGAATTTTGTAACTAGCTCATCAAGATTGTAACTTGCTTTCTTTCTTTTTTTTTTTTTTGAGAGATATATACAAGAGTTGTTACATTCTTGTACAGCCACTAGTACACGTAGCGTTTCGGGCAGGTCCCTGGAATACGATCCACGCCGCGAAGAATCATTGTTACAACCAAGTACACATTTTACTGTTGAGTTAAACAGAGGCTACAGTTAAGGATTTGCGCCCAGTAAATCCTCCCCGGCCAGGATACGAACCCATGACAAAGCGCTCGCGGAACGCCAGGCGAGTGCCTTACCACTACACCACAGAGATGCTTAGCTAAATGAATTGTGGGGTTCAGTCCCTGAGCCCATTATGTGCCTCTGTAACCATTTCCACTACCGCCCAAATGATGGGTATGGGGTGCATAATAAATGAACTAAACTAAAACTCAAGGGGAAGAAGGAACCAGGGCTGGACCGATCAGCAAAAAGAGGCGGAGAAGGCCCACAGGACCGAAACCGAGGAAAGCAGCAGGTCTTGTCAAGGCAGGCAAAAACCAGAAGGAATGGCTGCCAGGGAAACCAGGAATCCAACCCCAGCGAGCCGAAAGGGAACCAACCTGGGCGAGCAGACACGCCCCGTCCGGAAGGAACCCCCTCCCAGGACCCTTGAAGGACCAACAAGGCCAAACCCCGAAGAGCCAGGGGCCCAGGCAAAGGCCAACGAGGAAAAGGAGCACCACGAACGAAAGCATGAGACGCAAAGCAAAACAGTGCCCCCGCAGCCCAAAGGAGCAGCGCAACCAGCTCCAGCAGGAAAAACCAATGTACTCATCCCCAAGGTATACAGGAGGGGAAACCACGCAGGATGTGAACCACAGGAGAAGCAAGGAAAAGTTCCAGAGATAAGAGAAGGAATAATTAACCAGGCACTAGAGGAATTTGAGATTACCACTGGAGATGTCAGGAAGCTTTTGCTAGAGTTGGATGTGACAAAGGTTATAGGCCCAGATGGAATATCACCATGAATACTAAAGGAAGGAGCAGAAGCACTGTGCCTGCCACTCTCCATGGTGTATAACAAATCACTGGTAACAGGTGTGAACTGCCAGAAATTTGGAAGGCGGCAAACGTAGTCCCGATATACAAGAAGGGGGATAGACATGAGGCACTGAACTAAAGGTCAGTGTCCCTAACTTGCATACCATGCAAGCTAATGGAGAAAATTGTGGGAAAAAACTAGTCGAACATCTAGAGCGAAGGAACTTTGTGTCACAACACCAACATGGTTTCAGGGATGGCAAGTCATGACTCACAGGATTAATTTAATTCTACGATCAAGCAACAAGAATCAGACAAGAAAGAGAGGGGTGGGCAGACTGCATATTTTTGGATTGCCAGAAAGCCTTTGACACAGTGCCACACCAGAGACTAGTGTGAAAGCTGGAGAAGCAGGCAGGAGTGAAAGGGAAGGTACTCCATTGGATAAGGGAGTACCTAAGTAACAGAAGGCAGCGAGTCACTGTGCGGGGTGAGGTCTCACATTGGCGAGACGTCACCAGTGGGGTCCCGCAGGGTTGTCCTTGGACCCATACTGTTTCTTATATATGTAAATGATCTTTCAGATGGTATAGAATCATTCCTCTCATTGTTTGCTGATGATGCAAAAATTATAAGGAGGATTAAGACGGAGGAAGACAGTATGAGACTACAAGATGACCTAGACAGACTGTATGAATGGTCTAACAAATAGCTACTAAAGTTCAACCCGAGTAAATGTAAGGTAATGAAACTAGCCAGTGGAAATAGGAGGCCAGACACAGGATACAGAATCGGAGATGAAGTTCTTCATGAAACGGACAGAGAGAAGGATCTAGGAGTTGATATCACACCAACCCTGTCTCCTGAAGCCCACATCAAAAGAATAACATCTGCGGCATATGCGAGGCTGGCTAGCATCAGAACTTCCTTCAGGAACCTGTGTAAGGAATCATTCAGAACCTTATATACCACTTATGTAAGACCTATCCAGGAGTATGCGGTCCCAGCATGGAGCCCATACCTTGTCAAGCACAAAGCGAAGCTTGAAAAAGTTCAGAGATATGCCACTAGGCTAGTCCCAGAACTGAGAGGCATGAGTTACGAAGAAAGGCTGCAAGAAATGCACCTCACGACGTTAGAAGAGAGAAGAGTAAGGGAAGACATGATCACTACCTACAAAATTCTCAGAGGAACTGACAGGGTAGATAAAGATAAACTGTTTAACATGGGTGGTACGCGAACAAGGGGACACAGGTGGAAACTGAGTACCCAAATGAGCCACAGGGACGTTAGAAAGAACTTTTTCAGCGTCAGAGTAGTTAACAGATGGAATGCATTAGGCAGTGATGTGGTGGAGGCTTACTCCATACACAGTTTCAAATGTAGAAATGAAAGAGCCCAGTAGGCTCAAGAATCTGTACATCAGTTAATTGACAGTTGAGAGGCGGGACCAAAGAGCCAGAGCTCAACCCCTGCAGGCACAATTAGGCGAGTACAGGAAAACAAAAAAACACGTTCCGGAAAAGGAACAAAGAAAAACCGGAGCCAGGACTGGAATCCCAGCTATCCATCCCAAGCAAAGGAACCAGAAGGGCAGGAGCTGTGGACTGGAAGTCCACCACCCTTTACAAACAGTGCAACACAGAAGCCTGCAGTGAGACACAAAGAAAACCAGCGTTGAATGTAATGAAACGCCATTTTCTGGGTGTGACCCGGAGGCTCCCCAGAGCTATTCCAGGCTGATATGCTAATGTCAGACTTTGGCATCAGTCATGTATATGGAGTTCTTAGGGCCTACCGGGGACCACGGCCAGAACCTGGCCCCCTTTAGAGAGGCAAGGGGAGCAATGGCCTATAGAAACCCCCCGTGTGGTTGGAAGCATTCTATGTCTGCCATCGACTGGGTCAAACATCCAGAAAGGTAAGCATTCCAAAACAAACCCCTATTCTGGTGAAAATTGCTACCAAAAGCCAAACTAGTGGATAGAACTCCCCAACAGAAAACAAGCAAACAAGTATGATGTCACATGTCACCGCGCCGCTGTCTGCGCAGCTCCCCCCCCTCCCCGGGAGCAGGAAGGGGGAGCCCCAGACCTCTCACGCCGGCTATCCACCCATCGGTTCTGAGGCTGGATGTCAAAGCACGCGAAAAACCACCGACAGGAGGGAGGGAGGGTTGCTGGGGAGCCTCTGGGTCACACCCAGAAAATGGAATTTCATTACATTCGATGCTGGTTTTCTGGGGGGAGCCCCATCGGCTCCCCGGAGCTAACTACCCACAGAGGAAGGTCAAAGGGACAGATCCGGGAGGCGAACACCACGCACCCCTCAACAGAAAGCGAGACAACTAGCTGCAACCGCCAACCCAAGGCGACACAGGCCCGAACGGGCCCGGGAACGACACGAGACAATGAGCAGCCAGGCCCCTGTATGACCGCCAAAATGCCCTATGCCTGAAGTCAGCAAGGACACGCCACCAAGACGGCAGCAAGAGCAGCGAATCTACAAACGCCACGGGCACAGGCAAAGAACACAGGCTGGCTAGCCACAATAACACGGTGGATGACCCAGGACAACTTCACCCGCGAACAGGGAAGAACGGAACCGGATCAACCCAAAGCGCGCCCAGGACACAGAAGCCGCAGCGCGAATATAACAGCGGAGGGCTGCAACTGAACACAAAACACTACGCACCCCCAGCCCGACAAACCAAGCATCAACAAACCAAGGATCCCCCTGGAATGCAGCAGCCTCACCCCCTGCCAGAAAAGAGGAAGACGGCTGCAACCAAACAAACCAAACTTCATGACCGAAGGAGAGCAAGAAGCTCAGCGACCCGAGCCTGAAAGGCAAATGCCAACAGGAAAAGAGCCGTCAAAACAAACCTGAACCGAAGGGGCCACCACCAACCGAGGAGAAGAAAGAGCACGCTGTCCAGAGACCAGGACGGCCCAAGCCGCGTAAGAACAGGCCGGAGTTGAAACAATGCACAAAACAGCTTACGAACGGCACAGGCGTAACACCAAGACCGAAAGCAAGCCAAAGTGGCTCTGTCAGCGCCGCACAAAACGAGGCAACAGTATGCGGCAAGTCAACGGCCCCCAACCCCCCACCAGAAAAGCCAAGCCGACGCCAACGAACGCAGCCACCTAAGAAGGGACAGAAGGAAAAGGAAGGACCGCCAAAATACCCCATACTGCCGCCAAGAAAAGCACGTAGGTGGGACACCAACAACAAAGCCACCCGACCATCTACCAAAGGTGAGAGACTCGAGACAGAACCCAACCAGTCCCGTCAAGGTTCATCCAAGCCTAGGAAGAGGCGGAGCCGCGGGAAGATCTCGGGCGCGATCACCGAGCAGGTAGAGCTGGAAACCCAAGCCAGCAAAGACGGAGATGGAACGTCTGTCGAACAAAAATAAAACCAACGCAAGCTCGCTCGCCAGGAAATCAGAAACTACGGGCCCGACACAAGACCCCAGAAAAGAAACACCACGAGACCCTGAAAAAACCCACAGGCAGGGCAAGCCAGGAAAACAGGAACCCAAACCTGGCAACAGGAAGGCCAAAAGGCACAAACAAAACACACAACAAGTGAAGGAGATGCACGAGGAAGGGAAGTGTTGGAAGCGGACCCCACACACAGCTGCAAGTGCAGACCTGACAGAGCCCAGGAGATGTCAGGGAAGCGACAAGGAAGAGGCAGGACGAAAGAGCCAAAGCTCAACCCCAGGCACAAAACTACAGCACAATGTCACCCCACAACATCCCGATACAGTAACAAGTACCACATGTCACCGTGGCACACGTTACCAATGCACACGCGCACCAGCAACATGCACCACATGCAACACACAACAGGCAATATGCAACATGTAACATGCAACCGGAAGTAACGTCTCGCGGTGAAGGCAGAGAATGGCAGAGTCTGACTCCAGACATGGTTAAACGTAGATACAAGAGAGCCCAGCAGGCCCAGGAACCCGCACACTAAGCGACCGACAGGGGAGAGGCGGGACCAAGAGCCAAAACTCAACCCCAACAAGCACAACTAGGGGAGGACAACTAGGGGAGAACAGAGAATCCAATGTTCCATCAAAAGTTTTTATCTCACCTCGTAAGTATGTACATTACCTGAATAAACATCTGAACTTCAATTTGAATGTACATGGAAAAGCTAAGCCAGGTACAGCAAGACTGGCAAGGAATGAGTGACCCAGATAGCATGGGAACAAATAACTCAAACAAGGAAGGCCCCAGGAAGAAGCACGGAAAGGCCGAACAAAACGCCACAAGCGCACTCCAACACGCAACCGCAGTATCAAAATCGCAGCAAAACGTCACCACATAACACCCTTGACACAGGAAGTTATCACACAACAGGCACCTCCACTTACACACCGCGGAACACGGTGGAGGCAGGGCCCTGAACACAAGCACGAAACCTGCTTGATACCTGCTTGATGGGGTTCTGGGAGTTATTCTACTCCCCAAGCCCGCATGGGTGGACATGCATAGAAGAGGGACTAGATGGGCACAGTCAGGAACCACCCCATATGGGGCGAGAGGCCTCCTGCAGTCACCTGCGGGCTGACGTCCGAATCGGGAGGTTAGGAACAAGAGCTGCCACGTACGGGCCAATAGGCCTGCTGCAGGCACCCCTGTTAGTATGTTCCATGTACTCATGTACTCATGTAATCCCATTCGTACCCCCAAAAACGAACTAGCGCCTGGACGAAGGAGACGCCAGACCGCATAAACTCACCTGCAAAACAGTGGCATGGAAGGGTCAAGACAATGTCACAAGGCCGGTGCCGCCCTAAGCGGCCAGGGTATCGTGCACCTGCAGCCGAGAACCGGCAGCACCACCCGCGAAAGCAGGCCAGAGCTGCCCATGCAGAAGGGGAGGGAAGAGGTGACAGAGGCGCCCCTTACCTAAAACGCAGGGAAACCCCGGCGTCCTCCCCATAGCGGCACCCTAGAACACCCTCAGGAGCACCGGGGCACGGACTGGAGAATGAGACGAGCGAGAGGCAAAGCACTCGAGAGAAAATGGACGGAGAACCCCAGCACTGGTGCACACCGTCCGAACCCAAACAAATTCCCATGGCGCATGCGCAGGACACGAAAGAAAAGTAGCCCAACAGGATGTATCCCGGGCGATTCACTGAAGTGAAGAAATAGCCCAACGCACGGGAACAGAAGCCCAAAAATTAAAAAAGGAGCAAGACATAGCCGACACGACACACATAGCAGGCTCATCAAGGAAACCAATGAACCGAACGGAATCCAACCAGACCACCAGTAGCCCAATTGGGCTACAAGCAGCCCAACCTGGCATCCCGGACCAGGAGGGAAGCCGCACCTGCAAACGACAGGCGATCCAATAATACGGGAAGGAGCAAAAACCAACCTGAACCTTCGTGAACACAGAAGCAAGCACAAATGACGAAGGCACCGGAATACCCAGGAGGGAAGACCGAGACCTAAAGTCATGCAGAACCCCACGAAGAGAAGAACATGATGGAGATGTCCTGTCCCAAGTTAAAAGGGGTGAACAGCGGAGAAGAGCACCCACCGACAGGATGAAACCAACGGGTGTAAGGGACAAGGAACCGAGCCCGGGGAGTGGCCGACGCCCAACAACTCGCGCGGAGAGCGGGGAAGGAAAAACTTCACTCCGCGCAACCGCAAGCCCCACCCAGAGGGTAGAAAAAAGCCCCGGCGGGTTCCAATAGGGCCAGAGGCCCCCCCCCCCCAAGGCAGCCCTTCCCCAGTCCCAGGAACCCATACGGCAGGCCCCGGGGCCGAGTCGTCCCCCCAAAGCCCCAGACTCAAGAAAATCCAGGGCAGCAGTGAAAAACACAAAGGAAGGGAGCCCACTGGCAGACTCATACAACACAGCTGGAGTAACAGGCTCGAATGCCCCCGCCACTACCCCGGAAGGGGAATTCCCTGAGACCAACCGAGTCTCAAAACCACGGAAGCCCCGCCCCGACCCCGAACTACATACGGTAACGACCCGGATGCAGGGAGGAAGGGGGGGGGGGCCGACAAGACCACCAACCAAAACGGGAAAGCCTCGGGGCTTCCGGGGAGCAAACAACCTAGTGCGTTGCCACCGAAACTTAACTTGCAACGCCCGTGCTGCCTGCACCCACGCAGTCAGCAGAAGACTGGGTAACCGAGTCACAACAAGCAACATAACTCGCAGGACCCTGGGCCAAAGGTGTCACTGACCCGAGTGTTACCCTGAGACAAGGGAACAGCGCAACCCTCAAACTCACACAAAGTGAGGGGGGGGGGGACTCCGGGGCCACATCAAACGGGCCCACACTCCCCCTAGGGGTTTCCCAGGGCCCTGAACATTTACTATAAGAGGACTCGTGCTCAGGTAATCCCAGGCAGGGTACTGCTAACCAGCGGCCATGTCTACCAAACAACTTTCTAAGAATTGAACCCCCGGGACATGAACACTTACGGGGACCTAGCAGAGGGGGAACCACCGGAAGAAGGAAGAGAATCCAGTACAAAGGGGGGCAAGAACCAAAGGCAGAACCTCCACAAGGTAGACAAACAATAAGGAAAAAGAAAACCCCCGCAAAAGGACAGCGTACCCAGGCGGAACAGAGCCGGCCGCTATGATTGGTGAAAACAAGCTGCGCAGAACCCTGCGCCCCTACCAGTGCAAACTGCCCCTTACCTTAAGGCGAACAAGGGCGACAGAACCCCCACCACACAAAGGGCGGCCGAAAACCAAAAAGTAGACAGCATAACAGAAGCAGGACCCAAGGAACTTGTGGAAGGTAACCCAAAGCCCCAAGGGGAGTACTTACAGGGCACCTAGGGAAGGCAACCCTAGGCGCATGTAGTCTGAGTACTGGAGACTCACTCCTAGCTCACGCACCACCAAGGTGATGGAGAAGATCGTGAGAAACAACCAGCGTTGAATGTAATGAAACGCCATTTTCTGAGTGAGCCCCGGAGGCTCCCTGGAGCTTATCGGGCTAATGTATGTTATGTTAGACCAGGACATTAGCTATGGAGTTCAGATCTACCAGGGACCAGCGCCAGAACCTGGCCCCTTCAGAGAGGTTTCAGGGAGCAATGGCCCTGGAAAACTCCATATGGTTGGGGGTTTTCCTTATCTGCCATCTACCGGGGTTAGGCACCCAGAAAGGTAGGCGTAACAAAACAAACCCCACATGGTAAGAAACTACAACAAAAACCGAACAGAGAGGTAGAAAACTCCCTACAATCCCAAGGAAAACAATCAAACAATCAATTTACTGCTGCGCTGGTCGTCCGCGCAGCCCTCCCCGCCCCGAGCGGGGGAGGGGGGGCCCCGGACCTCACCACGCCGGCTGCCTTCGGTTCGGAAACTAGGCTTCAACCAACGCGAAAAATCCCGCCGACCAGATAGGAGGGAGGGGTAGCCAGGGAGCCTCCGGGGCTCACCCAGAAAATGGCGTTTCATTACATTCAACGCTGGTTTTCTGTGGGGAGCCCCTACGGCTCCCTTGAGCTACATACCCAAAGAGAAGGAAAAAAGGGGACTTACCCGGGAGGCGGCGGCCACAAACGCCTCAACGCAAAGTCGAGACAACTGGCTGCAACCTGCGACCCAAAGCAACACAAGAACGCCGAGGAGCAGGGACGTTCACCAAATAACGGGTGGCCAGGACCCTGTTAAACTTCCAAAATCCACGCGCCCGAATATGTGCCCAAGACATATTACCAAACACGGCAGCCAAAGCCGCAAACTTCCTAACGTCATGGGCGCGAGGATAGATCGCAGGCTGGCTAGACTTTATAACCCTGCGGACAACCTGGGAGACCCGAGCCCTGGAACAGGGAACGAGGGAAACCGGATCAACCCAAAGCGCATCCCCAGCCACCCCAGCTGAAGCGCGCAGGTAACGGCGAAGTGCTGTAACTGGACACAACACATGATGCACCCCCGGCCAAACCAACCAAGCATCAATGACCCACAGACCCCTCCGGAAAGGAGCCGTCTCGTTCTTTGTCAGAAAAGATGGAGAAGGCCGCAAACGGACAAACCTACCCCCAGGACCAAAAGAACAGAAACCCCTGCACCGGAGGAGTGCATGAAGCTCCCCTACCCGGCCCCCAGAGGCCAATGCCAACAAAAACAAAGCCTTGGAAAAATAATCAGGAACCGAAGGGGCCACCACAAACCGAGGAGAGGAAAGATAGGAGAGCACCCTGTCCAAGGACCAGGATGGCTCATGAGGTGCATGAGCAGTCCGGAGGTGAAACATAGCACGGGAAAGCTTACGAAACGGGGCGGATGTGACGTCCACCCTGAACGCTAGCTTGAGCGGCTCCGCCAGCGCTGCACGATACGAGGCGACAGTATTAGGCATCAAATGACGGTCCTAAAAAGCCAAGAAAGAAAGGACAAGACAACCCGATCCAAAAGAAAAGACAACCTACGAAGAGCCAGAAATGGGCGAAAAGAATGCCAGGAAACTTCATACTGTCGCCGAGACGAAGCCCTCAGGTGGGACACCATCAATGAAGCCACCTGATCACCATAGAATTGGTGATACACCCGCGTCAAAAAGACCAGACGCGAAGACCAGAGGAGAAGGTCGAATCAGCCCCATACCGGATCGGACCGACCTGCTGAAAGAGGTGGAGCTGCGGGAAACGTCCCGGGTTCGGGCACCGAGCCAAAAGCACCGGAAACCAAGGCTGGGCCGGCCACCAAGGGGCCAAGAGGACTACTCTCCCTGGGAATGTCTCCAACCGAACCAGAACCCGAAGTAACAGCTGGATCGGAGGAAAGAGGTACAGGTAACCCCACCTCGACCAGTCCTGCCGAAAGGCATCCACCGCGAATGCTTTGCAGTCTGGGAAGGGCGTCACATATATTGGGAGATGCCGAAACCACGCCTACGCGAAGAGGTCCACATCTGGGAGACCATACATCTAGCAGATCCAACGAAACGAGTCGTCCTCGACCATCCACTCCGTGGACAGGGGAAGGAAGCGAGACAGACCGTCCGCCAGAACGTTGGACATTCCCCGGACGTGAACCGCATGGAAAGCCAAACCCCGAGAATCCAGCAGGCGAATCACTCGAAGGGACCAACCCCATAGAGCCAAGGACCGAAGAGAACCCCCGCGGTTCAGTCAATGAACCACTGGAGAACAGTCTGAATGGAGGCGAATGGTCGATCCCCGAGCGACCCGAATCCTCCGAAGCGCAAACCAGACAGCCGCGAACTCCCGAACCATGCTGTGAGCCCGATGGAAGGACGAACCCCACCGTTCCTGGCCTGCCTGGTGAGCACTGGTCACAAAGCCCCAGCCGAGATACGACGCATCCGTGAATACATCGAGCGAGGGCTCGGGAAGGCACCAAGGCACCGAACCCCAAAAACCCCGAAGAGGAAGTCGGTGACACAGGAACCGACATAAGGCCCCCGGAGGACGAACCCAACGATTGCAAGAGAGGTGGAAAAGACGTCCCCAAAGGAACCAAAACAGACGCCGAAGCCAACCCGACTAGGCGGGTAGACTACCACGGCAAAGTTCAGACTCCCGCACAACCGCTCGAGCAACCGCCGAGTGACCTGGGACCCCCTCAGAAACAGCTGACGGCAGTCCCGCAGCCGCAACAACGCCTCTGGAGGGAGAGACAAGGAAGCGGTCCGAGAATCCCAAACAAGACCCAGCCAGGTCCGAACCTGGGATGGAACCAGATGAGACTTCCTCCAGTTCACCAGGAACCCGAACCTGGCGAGCTGAGAAAGAACCATATCCCTGGCGAGCAGACAAGCTGACCGACTGGGAGCCCACACCAGCCAGTCGTCGAGGTAGGCCAAAACTCGAATCCCTAGAAGACGCAGACGGGTCACCACAACCCGGGTCAGACGTGTGAAAACACGAGGTGCCAGATTCAAGCCAAAAGGTAGGCATCGAAAACGGTAAGAGTGACGCCCCACCACGAAACCTAACCAGTCCCTGAACCCCGGATGAATAAGGACATGCCAATACGCGTCCTTGAGGTCCAGGGACACCATCCAGGCACCCAGCTCCAACAGAAGCCGGACCTGAGACAGAGTAGTCATCCGAAAGGAGGGGCAAGGAATCCAGGGGTTCAGACGGGACAAGTCCAGAATGAACCTCAGATCCGCACAGTCCCGTTTCGGCACTGGAAACAGACGGGAAACCCACCTGAGGGACATAGTCGTTTCGACCACGCCCAAGCGCACCCACTCCAAGACGACTTGACGAAGCGCAGGAGAAAAAACCTGCCCTGTTAGCCCCAAACCCCCCAAAGGAGGACGAGTCGCCCAATGCCACCGCAGGCCAGATGACACGACCGAAAAAGGCCAACAAATCGTGGGACCAAGTGTGGGCAAACAGAGCGAGCCTCCCCCCCATCGCCCCGTCAACGGGGCAAACCGTGAAAGGGTCGATGCCCCTTACGAGAACCCAACCGTCGAACAGGGCAATCGCTGCGCCGACCAGACGACGCTGGCCCCGAAGGGAACAACGGCTCAGAAACTGGCACCAATGGCCCACCTCGACCAGCGGAACCCGGAACCCTGGCACAACCCCTCAGAAACTGCCGAGAACGACTGCTCCGGAGAATCAACAAGTCCGCCATAGGACGACAACTAGACGAAGCCGCGTGCAGAAACTGAGAGTCCGCAGTCTCTGCAAACAGCAACAGACAAAACAGAGATGAAAATCTAAGAGCCAGGGCCCAAGCAGATTCCAAAGTGAGGGTGAGCACAGCCTGACAGCACGCGAGGCGAGAAGCAAAAAACACCACTTCCTTCAGGATGGGCGCAAAGAGCTTCAACAGTGCAGCCGACGCCCTAGCTGCTGAAGACAGCGCCCCAGACGAAGGCCCTTCACTCAACGCTCCCACATCCTCCTCAAGCCAAGCAGAAGACAGCTCAAGAAGGGAAAAGAAATGCAAGACCGAAGCCAAATGCCCACGGGAACGCAACTCCTCCGCAACCAACGAAGCCGAAAGCTGAGGAACCTGCACATGAAGCTGGAAAAGGCCAACATCCCGAGAAAGCACGGGAGCGAATAAGCACGCATTAAGGTGCTCAAACTCGCCCCCCCAGGTAAACCTGCATAAAAGTAGAAGTTTCCCGCCAATCACGCGTGCGGGTCCGACAGAACCCATGCCACGCCCCCAACGAAAAGAAAGGGCAGTCTGCCAGCCAGGAAGACTCCGGAACCTCCAAACGCACCCAAAAACGGGAAGAAGAACCGAACTCAAACGAGGACGGATCCATTGGGGAGGCATAACCCGGGTTTCGCAAGAGGCATGCAGCAAGAGCTTCCCGAGCCACCTTCGCGGAGATACGGGAAGTAGCAAACCCCTGGAAAGACAGATCCGAGGTACCCAAAGGCGCTCGGAACTGAACCCAGGGAGGAGCCGAACCCAAATCATACTCATACAGGGAAGGTGGGGTAAGAAAACCCTTCCCCCTGCAACAATAAGCCACGCGGGGAAAGCAAAAGCACCCAAGTGGGGTCACAGGGGGCCCAAGGCCCCCAGGCTGACTCCTCCCCAGCCCCAGGATCCCCCACGTCGGGACCCGGGGCAGAGCCGTCCTCCAAACCCTCTACCCCTGAAGAAAAGGCAGAGTCCAAGGGAAAGGCAGACAAGAAGGGGGTCTGCTGGTGGGACCCAGAAGTCTCGGCAGGAGAAACGGGCTCAAATGCCTCCGTCCCCGACCCGGATGGGGCAACCCCCGAAGCAGCCCGAGTCTCACTACCAACTAAGCCCTGTGCCGAGGCCGAAACCCTCAGACGTTTCGGAGCCAGACACAGGGGGGGAGGTGCAGGAAGAACCACAGGGGAAGGACCAGGGGGCGCGGCTGGAGCCAAAGCCATAGCGACCAATGCCCCCAGGTCAGGGTCCCTAAAGCCAAAACGGGGCAGCCTCGGGGCATCCGGGTGGGAAACCAACCTAGCGCGTTGCAATAACCTAAACCTAACATGCAACGCTGATGCTGCCTGTACCTTAATAGGTAATAGGAACATCCTCAGAGTAAAACTGGAGCACAAGCAGAGAACATGACTCGCAAGACTCCGGGTCAAAGGTGTCATTGACCCAACAGGCAGCATGACGGAGGCAAAACAGGTGACTGTCACCCTGAGACAAGGGCACACTGCAACCTTCAAACCCGCACAAGGCAGGCTGGAACTCGGGAGATGCATCTATGGGTCCCCGAGCCCCGACAGGGGTTTCCAGGGCCCGTAGGTTAGCAACTACAGGAAGCCCGGGCAAGGTGTTGGTAACCGGTTATGAAACCCAAACAAAACAAGGGTAAATGATAATATTGAAAACCCCTGGGACGTGTACAAGCATGGGGGCCTAGCAGAGGGCCACCAAAACAATACCAGGGGAACTATGGACCCACGAGGCAGAACCTCCACCAGGCAAACAAAAACAAAACAAAAGAAAAACCCTGCAAAAGTACACCGTCCCCAGAGGCAACAGGAACCGGTCGCCGCTTAGGTGGCAGGCCGCGCAACACCTTGACGCCCTAACCAGCACAATATCACTCCCTAACCAAGGCCAAACAAGGGCCCCAAGTCCCAGCTGGCCCCAAACGCGAGGTAAATGCCGAGCAGCAAGAACCTCTACGGGAGCGGTTCCCGAACGCCCCAGAGAAGATAACCCTGACACGCAAGGGCAGTACTCACAGAACGCCTAGGGAAGGAAGCCCCTAGGCACATGCAGCCCCGGCACTGATGAAGTACTCCTGGCCACCGCACACCAGTACCTTCCTCCCTTGGGTAAAAGTGACCATGTCTTTTTGGGAATAAAGTATGCAATGCGTTATAATCTGGAAGAAAATATGACGGTCGATGCAAATGACAAACCTGACTTTAGGAGAGAACATTATGGCAACCTTAGAAAAATTTTTAGTGAGTATAATTGGACAGACTTGTTGCTAGGCAAGGAAGTGAATGAGATGTATGTCAGGTTTTGTGAAATATATGATAAAGGCACAAAAAAATTTATACCAAAACAGAGAAGCAGAACTAGGAAACAGGATTGGTTCAACAGAAAGTGCGAGAGGGCCAGAGACCAAAAGACACAAAAATGGAATCAATACAGGAAGAGGCCGAACCCCCAAACATACCAGCGATACAAAGATGCGAGACACAACTACACGGCAGTGATGAGGGCAGTAATCAGAGGCAATGTATTGGACTGGAGAAATGTCACAAGTGGAGTACCACAGGGTTCAGTTCTTGTACCAGTGATGATTATTGTCTACATAAATGATCTACCAGTTGGTATACAGAATTATATGAACATGTTTGCTGATGATGCTAAGATAATAGGAAGGATAAGAAACTTAGATGATTGTCATGCCCTTCAAGAAGACCTGGACAAAATAAGTACATGGAGCGCCACTTGGCATATGGAATTTAATGTTAATAAATGCCATGTTATGGAATGTGGAATAGGAGAACATAGACCCCACACAACCTATATATTATGTGAGAAACCTTTAAAGAATTCTGATAAAGAAAGAGATCTAGGGGTGGTTCTAGATAGAAAACTATCACCTGAGGACCACATAAAGAATATTGTGCGTGGAGCCTATGCCACGCTTTCTAACTTCAGAATTGCTTTTAAATACATGGATGGCGATATACTAAAGAAATTGTTCACGACTTTTGTTAGGCCAAAGCTAGAATATGCAGCAGTTGTGTGGTCCCCATATCTTAAGAAGCACATCAACAAACTGGAAAAGGTGCAAAGACATGCTACTAAGTGGCTCCCAGAACTGAAGGGCAAGAACTATGAGGAGAGGTTAGAGGCATTAAATATGCCAAAACTAGAAGACAGAAGAAAAAGAGGTGATATGATCACTATATACAAAATAGTAACAGGAATTGAAAAAATTGATAGGGAAGATTTCCTGAGACCTGGAACTTTAAGAACAAGAGATCATAGATATAAACTAGCTAAACACAGATGCCGAAGAAATATAAGAAAATTCACTTTCGCAAACAGAGTGGTAGACGGTTGGAACAAGTTAGGGGAGAAGGTGGTAGAGGCCAAGACCGTCAGTAGTTTCAAAGCGTTATATGACAAAGAGTGCTGGGAAGACGGGACACCACGAGCGTAGCTCTCATCCTGTAACTACACTTAGGTAATTACACTTAGGTAATTACACCACACAAAAACCGCAGAGAACGCCACACAAGGCAAACATCGCCAAGGAATTTGAGGCCAGAGAAGCATCTATCCCGGTTGACACTAGCTTGCGCACTGAAGGCAGACGGCGTGGTGAGGTCCGGGGCCCCCCCTCCCGGGGAGGGGAGGGCTGCGCGGACGACCGGCGCGGCAGTAAATTGATTGTTTGATTGTTTTCCTTGGGATTGTAGGGAGTTTTCTACCTCTCTGTTCGGTTTTTGTTGTAGTTTCTTACCATGTGGGGTTTGTTTTGTTACGCCTACCTTTCTGGGTGCCTAACCCCGGTCGATGGCAGATAAGGAAAACCCCCAACTATATGGGGTTTTCCAGGGCCATTGCTCCCTGAAACCTCTCTGAAGGGGCCAGGTTCTGGCGCTGGTCCCTGGTAGGTCTGAACTCCATAGCTAATGTCCCGGTCTAATAAAACATACATTAGCCCGATAAGCTCCAGGGAGCTGTAGGGGCTCCCCACAGAAAACCAAGTAACACATCTGGAGAGAAGGAACTTCGTGACAAATCGTCAACATGGATTCAGGGAGGGTAAACCTTGCCTGACTTGCTTAATAGAATTCTACAACCAGGTGACAAAGATTAAGAAAGAAAGAGAAGGCTGGGCGGACTGCATTTTCTTGGATTGTCGGAAAGCCATTGACACAGTACCGCATAAGAGGCTGGTACATAAGCTGGAGAGACAGGCAGGTGTAGCTGGTAAGGTGCTCCAGTGGATAATGGAGTACCTAAGCAATAGGAAGCAGAGAGTTACTGTGAAGGGTGAGACCTCAGATTGGCGTGAAGTCACCAGTGGAGTCCCACAGGGCTCTGTACTCGGTCCTATCTTGTTTCTGATATATGTAAATGATCTCCCGGAGGGTATAGATTCATTTCTCTCAATGTTTGCTGATGATGCCAAAATTATGAGAAGGATTAAGACAGGAGGACTGCTTGAGGCTTCAAGAAGACCTAGACAAGCTGAAGGAATGGTTGAACAAATGGTTGTTCATCCAAGCAAATGTAATGTAATGAAGATAGGTGTAGGGAGCAGGAGGCCAGATACTAGGTATCATCTGGGAGATGAAATTCTTCAAGAGTCAGAGAGAGAAAAAGACTTGGGAGTTGACATGACACCAGACCTGTCCCCTGCAGCCCATATCAAGAGGATAACATCGGTGGCATATGCCAGGCTGGCCAACATAAGAACGGCATTCAGAAACTTGTGTAAAGAATCATTTAGAACCTTGTATACCACATATGTCAGGCCAATCCTGGAGTATGCAGCCCCAGCATGGAGTCCATATCTAGTCAAGGATAAGACCAAACTGGAAAAGGTTCAAAGGTTTGCCGCCAGACTAGTACCCGAGCTGAGAGGTATGAGCTACGAGAAGAGGCTACGGGAGTTACACCTCACTTCGCTGGAAGACAGAAGAGTTAGGGGGGACATGATCACATGATCACTACATTCTAGATTCTCAAGGGAATTGATAGGGTAGATAAAGACAGGCTATTTAACACAAGGGGCACACGCACTAGGGGACACAGGTGGAAACTGAGTGCCCAAATGAGCCACAGAGATATTAGAAAGAACTTTTTTAGTGTCAGAGTGGTTGACAAATGGAATACATTAGGAAGTGATGTGGTGAAGGCTGACTCCATACACAGTTTCAAGTGTAGATATGATAGAGCCCAATAGACTCAGGAACCTGTACACATGTTGATTGACGGTTGAGAGGCGGGACCAAAGAGCCAGAGCTCAACCCCCGCAAGCACAATTAGGCGAGTACCTAGAAGACAGACAACACACTCTAGTCACAGTGCTGAAACAATCACTGGAGCCATAGCACACAACCAGTGCCTACAGCATCAGCCAAAGAACTAATGGGTGGATAGCTGGCGTGAGAGGTCTGGGGCTCCCCCTTCCTCCTCCCGGGGAGGGGGGAGCTGCGCAGACAGCGGCGAGGTGACGTGTGACATCATACTTGTTTGCTTGTTTTCTGTCGGGGAGTCCTATCCACTAGTTCGGCTTTTGATAGCAATTTTCACCAGAATAGGGGTTTGTTTTGGGATGCTTACCTTTCTGATGTTTGACCCGGTCGATGTCAGACATAAAATGCTTCCAACCACACGGGGGTTTCTAAAGGCCATTGCTTCCCTTGCCTTTCTGAGGAGGCCAGATTCTGGCCGTGGTCCCTGGTAGGCCCTAAGAACTCCAGACACATGACTGATGCCAAAGTCTGATATTAGCAAATCAGCCTGGAATAGCTCTGGGGAGCCGATGGGGCTTCCCCCAGAAAAAATGAAGGAACTCACTGGGGTAGTCAGGGAAGCAGGGAACTGAACATGGACAGAGGCCCATCCCAGCACCTAACATCAGTATAGCCAATAAGCACTGACCCAGACACACAGCCATGTGTAGCACAGGAGGAAAAAATGGAAATAGTCAAAGAAATACCCTGAATACGGACCAAGTAGCAGCCGGGATTGCAATGTACAAGACCAACCACAAAGTGTGGAGTGGGACGTCACACAAACACAGAGGGACACCATGGATATCAGGGTGCAGCCAGGCACCGAAGATAGGCAAGGAAGGAGTGTCCAGAGAACAGAGACCAAGCAAGAAAGGAGGACACAAAAGCACAGACCGAGGAAACGATGGAGTGTCCAAATATAGGGAAAAGACCCAGGTGCTGAAAAACTAACAAAAATCACCGAAATGCGGGACAGTGCCCCACAGTACAACGAAGAACAAGATACAAGGACAAAGTAAAGTCACAGAAAACACACACAAGGTATCCAAGCAAAACACACAACACCTAACAACCCTGTTAGGAGCCATTGATGCAACCCTGTCATGCGAGGAAGTGACAGAGTAAACAAGGGGGGTACACGCACAAGGGTACACAGGAGGAAGCCGAGTACCCAAATGAGCCACGGACATTAAAAAGAACCTGATCAATGTCAGAGGAGGTAGGAACGGAATGCACTAGGAAGCAATGTGGTGGAGGCAGACTCCACACACAGATGCAATTGGAGAGAAGACAGAGCCCAGTAGGCTCAGGAAACTGCACACCCGTTGACCGACAGTTGAAAGGTGGGACCAAAGAGCCAGAGCTCAACCCCCCCGCAAGCACAACTAGGCAAGTACCTCACCAAAAGTCGAGAACTAGCACCTGCCGACAGAGTCACCAGACGATACAATCTCACCTGCAGAGCGGAGACACGACCGTGCCACAACACAGTCGAGCCGAGTAACACACCAGGAGCATCGCTAGTGGCTCGCCCAAACGGTATGCGTATAAGAGGCGGTAGGTATTGCATGTACTGTTACCCGAACAAAAACATGAATACAAATTTGAAATAAGTCCAAAGGTGCGTGCCCAGCAGAAGACGAGGTGCAGTACAGAGGTGGAGGTGGCACACAGAGCCACCCCACCCGCGGAAGCAAGGAAAAGAGCGAAGTGACGTCCCCACATATAAAATCCAGAACACCCCAGCGTCTAGAAGGCTATGACTGGAGAAAGACGACGAGCAAGAAGCCGTAGAAAAAAAACCAGCGTTGAATGTAATGAAACGCCATTTTCTGGGTGAGCCCCGGAGGCTCCCTGGAGCTTATCGGGCTAATGTGTGTTATGTTAGACCGGGACATTAGCTAAGGAGTTCAGACCTACCAGGGACCAGCGCCAGAACCTGGCCCCTTCAGAGAGGTTTCAGGGAGCAATGGCCCTGGAAAACCCCATATGGGTGGGGGTTTTCCTTATCTGCTATCGACCGGGGTTAGGCACCCAGAAAGGTAGGCGTAACAAAACAAACCCCACATGGTAAGAAACTACAACAAAAACCGAACAGAGAGGTAGAAAACTCCCTACAATCCCAAGGAAACAAGCAAACAAGCAAACATCACACTTTACTGCCGCACCGATCGTCCGCGCAGCCCTCCCCACCCCGGGAGGGGGAGGGGGGAGCCCCGGACCTACCGCGCCGGCTGCCAAGCTCCAGTTCGGAAGCTAAGCTTCAACCAACGCGAAAAAACCGCCGACCGGTGGGAGGGAGGGTTTCCAGGGAGCCTCCGGGGCTCACCCAGAAAATGGCGTTTCATTACATTCAACGCTGGTTTTCTGTGGGGAGCCCCTACGGCTCCCTGGAGCTTCATACCCAAAGAGAAGGAAAAGAAAGGGCTAACCCGGGAGGCGGCCGCCACAAACTCTGCAACGCAAAGCCAAGACAACCGGTCGCAAACCTGCGACCCAAGGCAACAAGAACGCCCAAGAACAGACGCACATATGGATGGGCGGCCAAAAACCTGTGCGACCCACAATTCCCTGCGCCCGAAATGAGCCCGAGACATCACCAACACAGCAGCAATTGCTGCAAACGTCTGAACAGCACGGGCGCAAAGACAGACCGCAGTAAGAAGGAAAACACTGCGGACGACCCGGGAGACCCGAGCCCTGAAAACAGGGAACGAAGGAACCGGATCAACCACAGCGCATCCCCAGGCACGGTACGCCGGCAACAGCAAAAAGCACAACTGGACAACACAGGACGCACCCCCCGGCCAAACCAAACAAGTACCAATACCCCAAGAACCCCTCCGGAAAGCAGCCGTCTCGACCGTCGCCAGGACAGAGAAAGGCTGCACACCAATAAAGCTACCACCAGTACCAAAGAGGAGGAAACTGAAACCGAAGGGGCTACCACAAACTGAGGGGAAGAGAAGAAGGCACCCTGAACAAGGACCAGGATGGCTCAGGCGACTCATGAGCAGGCCGGAGGGGAAACAAAACGCGAGAAGACGTAATAAACGTCATACAGTCTCCAAGACGAAGCTCGCAGGTGGGACACCGTCAACAAAGCCACCTGAACACCATAGAGATGGCGATACCTGCGTCAAAATACCAGACGCGAAGAGCCAAAGAGAAGGCCGAACCAGTCACGGACAGGACCGATTCGGCCTGCTGAAAGAGGCGAAGCCTCAGGAAAAACGCCCCGGGTACGGACACCTATCAAGCAGCGTCTGAAAAGAAGGCCGGGCCGGCCACAGTGGAACCATAAGGACTGTTCTCGTGGGAATGGGCTGCAACTGAGCCAGAACCCGAAGCAACAGCTGGACCGGGAGAAGAGGTACAGGTACCCCCCACCTCGACCAGGCCTGCCGAAAGCCTCCACCGTGAAGTCCTCGCAGGTGGGAAGGGCGCCACAAAACGGGCGACGCCTAGACCACGCCGACCCGAAGACGTCCATGGCCAGGAGTCCATAAGCCCAACAGAGCCAACAAAACGAACCGGCGACGACTGGCCAACCCACGAAGAGGAATGAACCGAGACAGCTGTCCACCAGGACGCAGGACACACCCCGGACACGAACCACACGGTTAACCAAACCCCCTGTGGTTCCGGCAAGAACCACCAGAGAACAGTCCAAACAGAGCTGAATGGTAGAGTACCTAGTGACCCAAACCCTCCGAAGCGTAAACCAGACAGCCATGAACACCTGAACCGGGCTGTGAGCCCGACGGACAGACAGACTCCATCAACCTCGGCCGACCTGGTGAGCACTGGTCACAAAGCCCCAGCCGAGAGACGACCCGTCCGTGAACACATCGAGCGAAGGCTCGGGGAGCCGCCAAGGCACGGAACCCCGAAAACCCCAAAGAGGAAGCTGGTGACGCAGCACCAACACCAGATCCCCAGAGGAACCCAAGGAATGCAAGAGGCGGAAGAGGAGTCTCCGTAGGAACCAACCGACGCCGGAGCCAAACCCGACTCCGCGGGCAGACAAGCATGCCGAAGTGCAAACTCCCGCACAACCGCCCAAGCAACCGCTGAGCAACCCGGGACCCCCTCCTGAACAGCCAAAGGCGGGACCACAGCCACAGTAACACTTCTGGAGGGAAGACAATGAGGGGCCCAAGAGCCTGAAACAAGGCCCAGGTCCGAACCCGGGACGGAAACAGAAGGTAAAACCTCCAGATCACCAGGAAACCAAACCCAGCGATCTGGAAAGAACCATCCCCTGGCGAGCAGACAAGCGGACTGACTGGGAGCCCACTCCAGCCAGTCGTCGAGGTAGGCCAGACACCGAATCTCAGACGCAGACAGGGCACTAAGATCCGGTAAAGATGCAAAGAGTATACAAAGTGCCCTTCACAAAATAGGGAATGCAATAAAAACAGCAAACCTGAAGCCCCACCACCAAAGCATTGTATGACAATCATATGAAGACATATTATGACATATGACAATCATTATATGACAATATGACAATTAAAATCAAAGCATTATATGACAAAGAGTGCTGGGAAGACGGGACACCACGAGAGTAGCTCTCATCCTGTAACTACACTTAGGTAAGTACACATAGGTAATTACCAACCGTGCTAGCCCCAGAAAAACTGGAGAGGAACGTGCCAAGAAGTGACCTGGAGGTCCAGGTCCACCATCCATGCACCCGGCCCTAACAGAATCCGAACAGGAGACAACAGTCCTCCGAGCAGGGCAGAGGATCCAGAGCGCAGACGGAAGGAGTCCAGAAGAACTGCAGACTGGAAAAGCTCATGACTGCAAAGAGCAGACGGGAAAAGCTCATGACTGCAAAGAGCAGACGGGAAGCCCAGAAGGATGGGGCGGATCGACCACGCCCCACGCACCCACGAAGAGGAAATAACGAAGCGCAGGGAAGAAGCCCACCCCGCCAGCTCTGAACCCCCCCCCAAGGGGAAGAAGCCGTCCTCCGACGCCAGCAGAGGCCGGAAGACAACCCAAAGCGCCCACCAACAGCGGGACCAAGCGAGAGGCAACAGAGCAAGCTGCTCTCCCAGCGCCCAGTCAACAGAGAAGGGAACAGAACCCCTTCAGAAAGAAAAAGTACACTACCGAAGTCATGAGGAGAGACTACGGGAATGAAACCACACTTCACTGGAAGAGGAAGTGAGGGGAGACCTGATCACCACATACAAGATACCCAAGGGAATCGACAGGGTTGAGAAGGACAGGCTATGTAACACAAGGGGCACACGCACTAGGGGACACAGGTGGAAACTGAGTACCCAAAAGAGCCACAGATAGAATCAGTTTTTTTTTTTTTTTTTTTTTTTTTTTTTTTTTTTTTTTTTTTTTTTTTTTTGAGTGTCAGAATGGGAACGGGAAAGCACTAAGAAGTAATGTGGCGACTCCTCACACAAGTAACGAGGCTGACCCCCATACAATGTCACATGTAGACATGACAGAGCCCAAGAGGCACAGGAACCGATACACCTGTTGACGGACGGTTGAGAGGCAGGACCAAGGAGCCAGAGCTCAACCCCCACAAGCACAACTAGGTGAGGACATATATTGTAAAAGCACAAGCCGCCGACTAGTGGCAAAGAGCACTACGCCGGCCAGGCAAAGAAGGCACAAAACTGCATCAAAAGGCCCACCTCGACAGCAAAACCACAAAGTCCCAGCACAACCACAACATGTGCCAAGACCCAAAAAGCTCAGTCTGCAAGCCAGGAAGACCCCGGAACCCCAAAAGGCAGAACTGGTTCACACGAGGAAACAAAGTCCCCTGAACCCACAAAAGGGGGCCCAAGAGGAAGAAACCTCCAGAACGAAACCAAGGAACCCAAAGGAACCCAGAATCGAACCAGGGGGAGCCCAAACCACCACATTTGCCGGCGGAGAACACCACTAAAAGGCAAAGCACAGACCCCAGCAGAACGCCCTGGGAAAACGGTCCCAACAGACCGAAAACCGAGGGGCAAGGTGTGGGAGCAAGCATACCAGCCAGGGGCACTGAGCCTAAACCCAGAGGCTCAGACCCAAAATCAACACCCAAACGTTCCCAGAGGAACAGGCAACGGCAAGAAAACACCAGAAAAACAAAGAAACGACAACAGGAGAACAAAAACCCTGCAAATTTTTTGAAAACTCACCAGAGACGCTCGCTCGCACACCCAGACGCATGTAAACAAACCGCAACGCCGCCCTGGTGGCCACGCCGTGAAACCGGCAGACGAAAATGGCCGCCAGCAGGGGCTGTGACTGACGCTTAATACACAAAAACGCGCCAGCAAATGTGGGAAGCTAGCAGACTGGAAGGGCGAAAAACGACGCCCAACAGCAGAAAAACCCCTGAAGGGGCAAAACCGCCCCAGAACTGCTAGCAGGCAACCCCCACAGCCCCGGGAACCAACAACAGAGGCCCCGGGGCAGAGCCGTCCTCCAAGCCCTCCGCCCTTAAAGAAAAGCAAGAGCCCATGGGAAAGGCAACAAGAAAGGGCCGCTGGTAAGACCCAGAAGCCTTGGCAGGAGGCACAGGCTCAAACCTCCGTCCCCAACCCGAACGGGGCATCCCCCGAAAACCGCCCGAGTCTCTGCCGCAACTGAACCCCGCCCCGACCCCGAAACCCGCAGACGGTCCGGAGCCGGGAACATGGAGAGAAAGGGGCGAGCAGCACCTAACCAAACGGGGCGGCCACGGGCATTCGAGTGGGAAACCAACCTAGCATGTTGCAGCAACCTAACTTAGCTTGCAACATGGATGCCGCCTGTACTCTGAACAGTAATAACATCAGGAGAGTACTGGAGAACAAGCAGAGAATCACTCGCAAGACTCCGGGTCAAGGTGTCAGTGACCCAACAGGCAGCATGACGGAGGTAAAAATGGCGACTGTCACCCGGAGACAAGGGAACAGCAACCAACGATCCCGTTCAAGACGGGTTGGAACCCGGAAGACACATTCAATGGTCCCCCGAGCCCAGACAGGGGTTTCCAGGGCCCGTAGGGTAACAACTACGGGAAGCCCGGGCAAGGTGTTGCTAACCGGTTAAGAAACCCAAACATAACAAGAGGGTAGATTATAGCACTGAAAACCCCTGAGACGTGTACAAGCACGGGGGCCTAGCAGAGGGCCGCCAAACACTACCAGTGGAACTATAACCACCTTAGGCAGACCCCCACCAGGCAAGAAAATGAAAAACAAAAGAAAAACCCCGCAAAAGTACACCGTCTCCAGAGGCAACAGAAACCGGCCGCCGCTTAGGTGGCAGGCTGCGCAACACCTTGACGCCCTAACCAGCACAATACCAATCCCTACCCAGGGCCAAACAAGGGCCCCAAGCCCCAGCTGGCCCCAAGGGCGAGGCAAATGCCGAGCAGCAAGAACCTCTACGGGAATGGTTCCCGAACGCCCCAGGGAAGATAACCCTGTAACGCAAGGGCAGTACTCACAGGGCGCTTAGGGAAGTCAGCCACTAAGCACATGCAGCCCCGGCACTGATGAAGTACTCCTGGCCACCGCACACCACAACACACGGCAGTGAACGCCACACAAGGCAAACACCGCCTAGGAAACTGAGGCCAGAGAAGCGTCAATCCCGGTTGACATTAGCGAACGAACTGAAGCTTGGCAGCCGGCGCGGTAGGTCCGGGGCTCCCCCCTCCCCCTCCCGGGGTGGGGAGGGCTGCGCAGACGATCGGCGCGGCAGTAAAGTGTGATGTTTGCTTGTTTGCTTGTTTCCTTGGGATTGTAGGGAGTTTTCTACCTCTCTGTTCGGTTTTTGTTGTAGTTTCTTACCATGTGGGGTTTGTTTTGTTACGCCTACCTTTCTGGGTGCCTAACCCCGGTCGATGGCAGATAAGGAAAACCCCCACCCATATGGGGTTTTCCAGGGCCATTGCTCCCTGAAACCTCTCTGAAGGGGCCAGGTTCTGGCGCTGGTCCCTGGTAGGTCTGAACTCCTTAGCTAATGTCCCGGTCTAACATAACACACATTAGCCCGATAAGCTCCAGGGAGCCGTAGGGGCTCCCCACAGAAAATGTGATAAACAACGCGGAACACATGAGTACACCGCCCAGAACACGAAACAAACATCCCGGCTCCGGCACGCGAGGTACAAACCGCACCACCCGTCTACCGGGCGGAGCAGCTCGTACACCTGTCAGACACACACACATATTGTACATACACATATCGTACATACACCACCAAGGCGTGCGTAATGAATACGAGGAATGTCAAAACAGGAAGGAGAGACGACATGAAAGCAAAATAAGGCGAAACAGAAGCGAAAGAAGACAAGGAGGACAGAAGGGGACCAACGAGTCCAAAAAAGAATGAGAGGGAAACCTCACCTGAAGTCAACAAATATTCTAATAATATCGGAAGGCACGAAGATCTTCACAAACCAACTAGAACCATGATAAGCAAGCACAAATGCATGGAGGAACATGTGGACAAAAAGACACCCCTGATCAAGGGACATGCAGGGGGACCCCGATACGAAGGGAACAGTATCGCGACGTAAGAGCGAAAAGAGGTAGGAAAAGGGGGTGAAACACACCCCCAGGAATGACGGAACTGATGGACCCGAAGGGACACGGAACCAAACCCAGGGAGGGGTTCGGTTCGAACCCCTCCCTGACCCGAAACCAACATGAACGCAGAGGGAGAAGGAAAAACCCCACTCTGAGAAACTGCAAGCCCACACCAAGGGTACAAAGACCCAAGCGGGGCAAAATGGGGCCAAGGACCCCCAGGCAACACCTCCCCAACCCTGGGAACCTCAACGGCAGGACCCGGGGCGGAGCCGTACCCGCAAAACCCCAGCCTCACAAGGAAAAGCCGAGGGATCTGTGCAAAACGTTAAGGATGGGAGCCCACTGGTCAGACCCATACAGCACGGCTGGAGGAACAGGCTCGAATGCCTTTGCCGCCACCCCGGAAGAGGAAAACCCCCAAGACTGCCCGAGTCTCAACCCAACCAGGCCTTGTTCCAACCCCGAAAACCTCCTACGGCTTGGAGCCGGAAGCAAGGGGAGGAAGTATGCACAACAGAAGGGGAAGGACTAGGAAGAGCAGAAGGCACCAGAGCCAAAGCGACCCCCACTCCCAAGTCCGGACCCCAACAACCAAAACGGGGCAGTCACGGGGCATCCGGGGCCACAACCAACCAAGAGTGATGCAGCAACCTAAACCTAGCATGCAACGCCGCAGCCACCTGCACCCGCTTATCATGACCAGCGGCCCGGGTGAATGAGAGCACATACAGACAACACCTGTCGCACGACTCCGGGTCAAAAATCTAATGACCCAACAGGCAGCAAGACGGAGGCAAAACAGGTGAGTGTCACCATGAGACAAGGAAACAGAGCAACCTTCAAACTTGCAAGGCGCGAGTGGGGACTCAGGGGGTCACATCCATCGGTCAACAGAGCCCCCGTGGGGTTTCCCAGAGCCCATAGCCTTAGAAACACACTAAGGAAAGCCCAGGCAGGGTACTGCGAACTGGCACCCAAGTCTACCAAACAAACCTCTAAAAGCTGAACCCCCCGGGATGTGTCCACTCACGGGGCCAAGCAGGGAGCACAACCAAACAGAAAACATTATAGAAAAACCCCTAGAACAGCCAAGGGGGACCACAAAAGCAGAACCCCCCACCAGGCAAAAGCAAAAGAAAAACCCCACAAGAGGAAAACGTACCCAGGCGGAACAGAGCTGGCTACAGTTATAGGTGAAAACTAGCTGTGCAGTACCCCGCGCCCCTACCAGTGACAAAAACTACCACCTACCCAGAGACAAACAAAGGCAACAAAACTCCAGCTGACTCCAAGGGCGGCCCAGTACCGAGCAGTAAAGGACACAGCGGAGGTAGATCCCAAGGTGACTTGTGGAAGGTGGCCCAAAGCCCCTAGGACAGTACTTACAGGGCATCTTGGGAAGAAAGCCTTAAGCGCATGCAGCCCGAGTACCATGGAATCTTACTCCTGGCTCACACCCCACCGACAGAGACAGTCCACACCACAAGGCACAGAACTGAAACAAAACCGGAGCCAGAGGCACTCGACCAGCCAGTAATCACATCAGCCAAGAACTACCGGTTGGCTACCGTGGTCCCCGGTAGGCAAGAACTCCAAGCACTTGGACTGATGCCAGAAAGTTATACATATCAAAAATGTATACGAAAATACATTTTACTGATACGAAAGTTATAAAGTTTTGTTTTAGTTCTGGATTCAGCCTGGATAGCTCCAGGGAGCCGACGGGGCTCCCCCAGAAAGGAAGAGTTAGGGGAAACATGATCACCACATTCAAGATTCTCAGAGGAACTGATAGGGTAGATTAGGACAGTTTATTAAGCACTGGTGGTACATGCACATGGAGACACAGGTGGAAACTGAGTATTCAGATGAGCAATAGAGACATTACAAGGAACTTTTTTCAGTGTCAGAGTAGTTAACAAATGGAATGCATTAGGCAGTGACGTGGGTGAAGGCAGACTCCACACAGTTTCAACTGTAGATATGATAAGAGCCCAACAGGCTCAGGAATCTGTACACTAGTTGATTGATTGTTGAGAGGCAAGACCAAAGAGCCGAAGCTCAACTCCTGGAAGCACAGGAGAGTATAACTAGGTGAGTACACACACACACACACACACACAGACTTTTGCGAGACCAAAATTGGAATATGCAGCAGTTGTATGGTACCCATACTTCAAGAGGCACAAATGGAAGAGATGCAAAGGCATGCTACAACATAGCTTCTAGAACTGAAAAACAAGAGTTCTGAAGGAGGCTAACGGTGTTAAAAATGCCAAAACTAGAAGATAGAATAAAAAGGGGAGATATAATCACCACTTACAAAATAATAACAGGAATTGACCAAATTGCCAGAGAGGAATTCCTGAAGCCGGCAACCTCAAGAACAAGATGTCGTAGATTGAAGCTAAGGATACAAAGGTGCCAACAAATTTGAAAGTGTTCTGTAGCAAAAATTCTGAAAGTGTTCTGTTCTTTTGGGGAGCCGGTCGGCCGAGCGGACAGCACGCTGGTCTTGTGATCCTGTGGTCCTGGGTTCGATCCCAGGTGCCGGCGAGAAACAATAGGCAGAGTTTCTTTCATTCTATGCCCCTGTTACCTAGCAGTAAAATAGGTACCTGGGTGTTAGTCAGCTGTCACGGGCTGCTTCCTGGGGGTGGAGGCCTGGTCGAGGACCGGGCCGCAGGGACACTAAAGTCCCGAAATCATCTCAAGATAACCTCAAGATAAGAAACAGAGTGGTAGACGGTTGGGACAAGTTAAGTGACAAGATGGTGGAGGCCAAAAATGTCAGTAGTTTCAAAGCATTATATGTTAGTGTTGGCAAGACAAGACACCACAAACATAGCTATAGATCCTGTAACTACACTTAGGTAATTATACAAAGTTGATATGACAGGGGAAATAGGACATTGCTTTAGACAAGCAGAGACTAGAAAGGCATGATCAAGAGCTAATGCTCAAGCCAGCAGGTACAAACAGGTGAGTACACACTATCATGTTGTTGTCAATGACTATAGTATTAACTTAATCACTATAAAAGCTTGCTGGTGCATTATATTAACTATCATACATGTTGCTGTTGGGAGGGAGAGGGGTAGAAGATAGCTGACAAAATTGAAAAAGGCGCTTCTTTCTCACAGCAATAAAAACACAATTTCAACTATAGTTTTATATAATAAATTATTTTTTATTCAGATATAACCACTGACATTAACCAATGTTTCTTATAAATTTTATATATATAGCATCCAGTAAGCTATATATAGCATCCAGTATATATATGAGCTTCCAGTAAGATAACAAGTCTTTCCTATAAATTTTGCTCACATATGCAATACCTAATACTGTATCATATCTCTATAAAAGCTAAAGAAAAAATAAATTTATTTACCCAATGCATGCATAAATTCATCCTCAGTGACAAGATCATGAATGTCCTCCTGAGTATAGTCTGCAGTTGGCGGTTCAAAGTTATGGAGCGGCTTTTCTGGAGACCACCAGCAGCTAGAGAGATCTCTCGAGTCATTCCGGTCATCTGTAATGCTGGTAGAAAATATTGCATACATCTGATGAGAAATATTAATCTTCACTTTTTGTTTTTAAGCTAATAACTATGACAAATGTCAAATACAAATTTCATTGTCAGCCTCAGTAACTGCACACAACGTGCTCCTCTAAGTGGACATTGTCAGCCTCAGTAACTGCACACGACGTGCTCCTCTAAGTGGACATTGTCAGCCTCAGTAACTGCACACGACGTGCTCCTCTAAGTGGACATTGTCAGCCTCAGTAACTGCACACGACGTGCTCCTCTAAGTGGACATTGTCAGCCTCAGTAACTGCACACGACGTGCTCCTCTAAGTGGACACTGTCAGCCTCAGTAACTGCACACGACGTGCTCCTCTAAGTGGACATTGTCAGCCTCAGTAACTGCACACGACGTGCTCCTCTAAGTGGACACTGTCAGCCTCAGTAACTGCACACGACGTGCTCCTCTAAGTGGACTCGACTCACTAAACACCATTATGACACTCTTTTAGATACTGCTGCTGCTGCTGTTTGTTTAATGGCTTCAAGTGTTATCTCTTAAAGTGAATTCTTAAACTGATTATGTATGGAAAGATTTATCTTAATGTTGCAACTGCTTGTCTTTCATATTGATTTATATTACTGTAGCTTTTAAGAGTGTCAATATTGATAACTCCCGAAAGTGCAATTTGCCTTGCCATATGGCCAGGATCAAGTACAATCAGGCAGGATGACACACTTATGCTCATGCCTGGATCATGTACAATCAGGCAGGAAGACACACTGACACTCATGCGAGAATCATACACAATCAGGCAGGGTGACACACTGACACTCATGCCAGGATCATGTACAATCAGGCAGGAAGACACACTTATGCTCATGCCAGGATCATGTACAATCAGGCAGGAAGACACACTGACACTCATGCGAGAATCATACACAATCAGGCAGGGTGACACACTGACACTCATGCCAGGATCATGTACAATCAGGCAGGAAGACACACTTATGCTCATGCCAGGATCATGTACAATCAGGCAGGGTGACACACTGACACTCATGCGAGGATCATGTACAATCAGGCAGGAAGACACACTTGTACTAGTACTACAGGGAACTTTTCAATCATCTCTGCAAGTTCATTACCACTTTCGCCCGGGCATGACGCAGCATTGCGTCATCCGTTTACTGTCGGTAATACCGGGGATGACGCAGCATTGCGTCATCCAATTTAAATAATCGCCAAAAATCGGGTTTTTATCCGATTTTTTTGGGACTGGTTTTAAAATGTGCGCCTATGTCTTCCCATTTTCTTTGTTGAGCCTCGTGGCCCTCAGGTGGCTTGGCACATGCCGTGGGCCCATTGTTTTCGCTCCACTGTTGTGACCAATGTCACCTCCCCTCGCATCTCAAACGTGTGGACATTTCGGCTATTTTCCGTGGCTATATTTCTTATTGCGGCTTTAGAAACTATCTACCCTTACTCCACGATGGATAGTGATCATGAACAAGGCCCTTCCAGGAAGAAAATTGCGAAAGAAAGGCTTTAAAAGGGAGGGAATTGGGAGTGTAGCTGGAAGGCGTCTGAGCGCTCACTCCCGGCTAACACGTGGCCCGTCTTCAACTCGTCGGCGGTTGGAGCGTGACCAGGTTTTATATTTTATATGCTAATGTTCCTCTAGACAATTCTATTGCAAACCCATTGAGACCAAAATGAAAGACCTAGGACAAAAATTGAGGTGACCAGAGTGAAAATAGTGAAAACATTTTATCGCGTTTGCGCGCTCCTGGGTAACTCGTTCGCACTTTCTCTGTTTGCTGCGGGTAATTAGCCGGGCTTTTGGAGTTTATATGCATTTAGTGCTGTAGAGAATTCTATTGCGAACACAATGATACCAAATTTAATTTTGCAGGACGAGAATTAAGGTGACAAAGTTGAAGAGAGTATACACTTTTCAGAATTTACGCGCGCTCCCGTGACACCCTAGGTCCCATATCGCACTATTGAGGGGTGGCGTGCAGGGTGAGCGAAAGTGTTAAAAGATAAGTCAATTGAAAAATCCAAATCTAGACCAAAATGACCAACAGAGACCCTTTCTTAAAAACTCAGTCCTTCCAAACCCTTTGTAAAACAAGTGATCAAATTAGAGCTCTTATTAACAACTAAAGTAACTCAGTATCAGGTTATATGTTCCCAATGCAGTGAATATTACCATTAATTCAAGAAATAGGCAAACTCACTATGGAACTTTTATGTAATTTAGTCTTTCAAAGTGGCTTCTCATTAAAGATAATTTTATAGTACAATAATACCTGTAATGAAAAAAACCCAGCGTTGAATGTAATGAAACGCCATTTTCTAGGTGAGCCCCGGAGGCTCCCTGGAGCTTATCGGGCTAATGTATGTTATATTAGACCGGGACATTAGCTAAGGAGTTCAGACCTACCAGGGACCAGCGCCAGAACCTGGCCCCTTCAGAGAGGTTTCAGGGAGCAATGGCCCTGGAAAACCCCTTTGTAATTGGGGTTTTCCTTATCTGCCATCGACCGGGGTTAGGCACCCAGAAAGGTAGGCATAACAAAACAAACCCCACATGGTAAAAAAAACCAGCGTTGAATGTAATGAAACGCCATTTTCTGGGTGAGTCCCGGAGGCTCCCCGGAGCTATCCCAGGCTGATATGCTAATGTCAGACTTTGGCATCAGTCATGTGTATGGAGTTCTTAGGCCTACCGGGGACCACGGCCAGAACCGGGCCCCCTCAGAGAGGCAAGGGGAGCAATGGCCTATAGAAGCCCCCGTGTAGTTGGAAGCATTCTATGTCTGCCATCGACCGGAACAGGCACCCAGAAAGGTAAGCGCCCCAAAACAAACCCCTATTCTGGTTAAAATTGCTACCAAAAACCGAACTAGTGGATAGAACTCCCCAACCGAAAACAAGCAAACTAGTGTGACGTCACACACCGCCGCGCCGCTGTCTGCGCAGCTCCCCCCTCCCCGGGAGGGGGAAGGGGGAGCCCCAGACCCCCCGCGCCGGCTACCCACACCTCAGTTCTTGAGGCTGGATGTCAAAAACGCGAAAAACCGCCGACCGGAGGGAGGGAGGGATGCCGGGGAGCCTCCAGGACTCACCCAGAAAATGGCGTTTCATTACATTCAACACTGGTTTTCTGGGGGGAGCCCCGTCGGCTCCCCGGAGCTAACTACCCACAGACAGAAAAAAGAGGGACTTACCCGGGAGGCGGTCGTCGCTCACTCCTCAACTCGAAGCCGAGACAACTGGCTGCAACCGCCGACCCAAAGCAACACAGGCCCGACGAGGCCCAGGGACATTCACAAGGTAACGAGCAGCCAGGACCCTGTTCGACCGCCAAAATCCCCGCGCCCGAATATCAGACCAAGACATATTCCCAAAGACGGCAGCAAGAGCCGCGAACTTACGAACGTCATGGGCACGGGGATAGACCGCAGGCTGGCTGGACCTAATAACCCTGCGGACGACCTGAGAGACCCGAACCCGCGAACAGGGAAGAAGGGAAACCGGATCAACCCACAGCGCGTCCCCGGACACAGAAGCTGTGGCGCGCAAATAACGGCGAAGCGCCGCAACCGGACACAAAACATGATGCACCCCCGGCTTGACCAACCAAGCATCAACCACCCATGGACCCCTCCGGAACGCAGCAGTCTCATTCTTCGCCAGAAAAGAAGGAGACGGCTGCAAACGAACAAAACAATCACCACGACCAAAAGAGCAGAAACCCCTGCGCCGGAGGAGAGCATGAAGCTCCCCTACCCGACCCCCAGAGGCCAAAGCCAACAAGAAAAGTGCCTTGGAAAAACAATCCTGGACCGAAGGGGCCACAACGAAATGAGGAGATGAAAGGAAAGCGAGCACTCTGTCCAAAGACCAGGACGGCTCAGGCGACGCATGAGCAGGCCGGAGGTGAAACAATGCACGAGACAGCTTGCGAAACGCCGCAGACGTAACATCGATACCGAAAGCAAGCTGAAGCGGCTCCGCCAGCGCCGCATGATACGAAGCGACAGTGTTAGGCAGAAGATGACGGTTCTGAAACAACCACGAGAGGAAGGACAAGACCACCCAAACAGACAAGGAGCTAACACGACGAAGACGCAAAAAGAAACGGAAGGAACGCCAGGAAACTTCATACTGCCGCCGAGAAGAAGCCCTCAGGTGGGACACCAACAAGGAGGCCACCTGATCACCATAGAGATGATGATAGACTCGAGTCAAAAAAAACCATACGCGAAGACTCGAGGAGAAGATCGAACCAGCCACGTGACGTACCGGCCCGATCTGCTGAAAGAGGCGAAGCCGCGGGAAAACCCTCGGGTTCGGACACCGAGCAACCAGCGCCTGAAACCAAGGCTGGGCCGGCCACCAAGGGGCCAGAAGGACAACTCTCCCCTGTTAAGTCTCTAAGCGAGTCAGGACCTGGAGCAACAGCCGAACCGGGGGAAAGAGGTACAGGAAACCCCACCTCGACCAGTCTAGCCGAAAGGCATCGACCCCGACGGCCTCGCGATCGGGGAAGGGCGCCGCATAAACGGGAAGACGCCGCGACCACGCCGACGCGAAGAGGTCCACTTCGGGGCGCCCGAACGTCTGGCAAAGCCAACGGAAGGACTCGTTGTCGACCATCCACTCCATGGAGAGGGGAACGAAGCGAGACAGGGCGTCGGCCAAGACATTGGACACGCCCCGTACGTGAACCACCAGGAGAGCCAAACCCTGAGAACTCAGCAGACGAGTCACCCGAAGCGACCAACCCCAAAGAGACAAGGACCGCATCGAACCCCCGCGGTTCAGGCAATGAACCACCGGAGAGCAGTCCGAATGGAGCCGAATCGTCGATCCGCGGGCCACCCGAATCCTCCCCAGAGCAAACCACACTGCCGCGAACTCCCGCACCGTGCTGTGAGCTCGACGGAAGGACGGATCCCAACGCCCCTGGCCGGCCTGGTGAGCACTGGTCACAAAACCCCAGCCGAGAGACGACGCATCCGTGTACACATCGAGCGAGGGCTCGGGTAGGCGCCAAGGCACTGAACCCCGAAAAACCCAAAGAGGAAGCCGGTGACGCAGCAACCGACGCAAGGCCCCCGGGGGTCGAACTCTGCGATCGCGAGAGAGGCGGAAGGGGGAACCCCGAAGGAACCAGAACAGCCGTCGAAGCCAAACCCGACCCAGCGGGTAGACCACCATCGCGAAGTTCAGTCTCCCGCACAGCCCCTCGAGCAACCACCGGGTGACCCGAGGGCCCTCCAGAAACAGACGAAGGCGGGACCGCAGCCGCAGGAGAGACTCCGGAGGGAGAGACAAGGAGGCGGTTCGAGAGTCCCAAACGAGACCCAGCCAAGTCCGAACCCGAGAGGGAACCAGATGGGACTTCCTCCAGTTCACCAAGAACCCAAACTCGGCGAGCTGGGAAAGAACCAAATCCCTGGCTAGCAAGCAAGCTGACTGGCTGGGAGCCCAAACCAGCCAGTCGTCGAGGTAGGCCAACACCCGAACACCTAGGAGACGCAAACGAGCCACCACAACCCGTGTAAGGCGCGTGAACACGCGAGGTGCCAGGTTCAACCCGAACGGGAGACAACGAAAGCGGTAACTCAGACGCCCCACAACAAAACCGAGCCAGTCCCTGAACCGCGGATGAATCGGGACATGCCAATAAGCGTCCCGGAGGTCCAGGGACACCATCCAAGCTCCCGGCTCCAAGAGGAGCCGAACCTGAGACAGGGTAGTCATCCGAAAGGAGGGGCAATGAACCAAGGGGTTCAGACGGGACTAGTCCAGAATGAACCGCAGGTCCGCGCAGTCCCGTTTCGGAACCGGAAACAGACGGGAAACCCATCTGAGGGACGACGTCGTTTCGACGACGACCAAGCGTACCCACTCCAAGACGACTCGACAGAGCGCAGGGGAAGAAACCTGCCCTGCCAGCCCCGACCTCCCAAAGGGGGAAGAGGCCACCCAACGCCACCGCAGACCGCGAGACACGACCCGAAAGGCCCACGAATCGTGGGACCAGGCGCGGGCGAACAGCGCAAGCCGCCCCCCCATCGCCCCGTCAAGGGGGCAAACCGCGAAAGGGCCGGCGACCCTTACGAGACCCAGAACCCCGCACAGCGCGAACACCGCGCCGACCAGACGAGGGAGGGTCCGCAGGAGGAGCCAACCCCAAACCTGACACCAGAGGCCTACCACGACGAGAGGAACCCCGAGCCCTGGCACGACCTTTCCGGGAAGACCCACCCCGGGACCCCCGGAAAACCAACAAGTCCGACATCGGACGACAAGCCGCCGACGCAGCCTGAATAAACTGCGCCACGGCCGACTCCCCAAACAGGAGAGGACAAAAAGGAGAACGCCTAAGAGCCAGAGCCCAAGCAGATTCCACGGAGGAACCCAGCACCGCCTGCCGACACGCGAGACGGGAAGCATAAAACAGGGAAACCGCATCCCGCAAAATCGCCGTGAACAGCTTCAACAAGGCAGCCGACGAACGCGCAGCCGAGGACAAGGTGCCGGACCCCGGGACGGACTCAAGCGTCCCCACATCCTCCACGAGCCAATCCGAAGACAGCTCCAGGAGGGAAAAGAACCGCAAGGCCGAACACAAAAGGCCCCAGGCGCACAAGTCCTCCGCAACGAGCGCCGCCGAAAGGGAGGGAACCTGCACATGGAGCTGAATAACGCCCACACCGCAGGGAAGGGCAGGGGCAAACAAGCACTCATTCAGGTACTCAAGTTCGCCCCCCAGGAAAACCTGAAGCACCGTGGAAGCTTCCCGCCACTCCAGCGTGCGGGAACGACAGAAGGAATGCCAGGAATCCAGACCAAACAAGGGGCAGTCTGCTAGCCAGGACGACTCCGGAACCTCGTAACGGAGCCAGAAAGGGAACGAAGCCCCAAACCTGAACGTGGACGGATCCATTTCCGAGGCATAATCCGGGTCACGCAGGAGGTAAGCTGCATAGGCCGCTCGCACCACACCAGGTTGGATGCGATAAGCCGAAAACCTCCGGAAGGACGGAACCGACGTACCCGGGGGAACACGGAACCGAACCTGGGGAGGGGCCGACACCAAATCCAACTCGTACGCAGAGGGGGGAAAAGAAAACCCCACTCCTTGTAACAATAAGCCCCGCTCAGTGGGAAGAAAAACCCAGGCGGGGTCCAGCGGGGCCCAAGGCCCCCAAGTCAGCCCCTCACCAGCCTCGAGGTCCGTCACCACAGGACCCGAGGCCGAGTCCTCTCCCCAAGCCCCGACCCCACAAGACAAGGACGGAGCAGCCGGAAAAGCTGGAGGAAGGGGGGCCCACTGGTCAGACCCTGAAGCTTTGGCCGGGAGACAAGACTCGAATGCCTCTGCCGCCCCCCCGGAAGGGGCAACCCCCGAAGCTGCCCGAGTCTCGAGATCAAGTAACCCCTGCTCCGACCCCGAAACCCTCAGACGCTTCGGGGCCGGAAGCAGGGGCGGGGGACCAGAACGAACAGAAGGGGAAGGACGAGGAGGTGCGGACTGAACCAGGATCGAAGCGACCCCCACCCCCAAGTCTGGGTCTCGAAAAGCAAAGCGGGGCAGCCCCGGGGCATCCGGGGAAGCAACCAACCGAGCGCGTTGCAACAGACGAAACCTAGACTGCAACGCACGCGCCGCCTGTACCCGAATAGAATCATCAGAGGATTGGGTAAATTGAGTCACAAGCAAGCAGCAACACTCACAGGACTCAGGGTCGAAAGTATCACCGACCCAACAGGCAGCGTGGCAGAGGCAAAAACAATGAGGGTCACCCTGAGACAAGGGGACCGAGCAACCCTCAAACTCGCACACAACGAGTGGGGACTCAGGGGTCACATCCATCGGACCCACGCGCCCCCTAGGGGATTACCAGGGTCCTGAGCGTTTACTTTAAGAGGACTCACGCTCAGGTAGTCCCAGGCAGGGTGCTGCAAACCGGCGCCCAAAACTACCAAGCAAACTTCTAAAGCTGAACCCCAGGGACGTGTACACTCACGGGGACCTAGCAGGGGGCGCCACCGAGGAGAACAGTGGAAGGGCAAAAACAAACTGAATAAAATGACAGAACCCCCCACCAGGCAAAAACAAAAAGAAAAACAAAACCCCGCAAGAGGACAGCGAACCCCAAGGAACAGAGCCGGCCACGATGTCGGGAAATACAAGCTGAGCAGCACCCTGCGCCCCTACCAGTGCAAACTGCCTCTTACCTGCCGGTAACAAGGGAGAACAGAACACCCAACAGCCCAACAGGCGGCCGAAAACCGAAAGGGAAAACGGACCAGCAGAGGCAGACCCCGAGGAGCCTGTGGAAGGTGGCCCCAAGCCCCAAGGGCAGTACTTACAGGGCACCTAGGGAAGGCAGCCCTAGGCGCATACAGCCCGAGTACTGAAGATTACTCCTGGCTCTCGCACCCACAAAACCAACACCACACGCAGAGCACAGTGCAGTAGCGACACCGGAGCCAGAGCACACGACCATCGCCTATAGCATCAGCCTCAAGAACTGAGGTGTGGGTAGCCGGCGCGGGGGGTCTGGGGCTCCCCCTTCCCCCTCCCGGGGAGGGGGGAGCTGCGCAGACAGCGGCGCGGCGGTGTGTGACGTCACACTAGTTTGCTTGTTTTCGGTTGGGGAGTTCTATCCACTAGTTCGGTTTTTGGTAGCAATTTTAACCAGAATAGGGGTTTGTTTTGGGGCGCTTACCTTTCTGGGTGCCTGTTCCGGTCGATGGCAGACATAGAATGCTTCCAACTACACGGGGGCTTCTATAGGCCATTGCTCCCCTTGCCTCTCTGAGGGGGCCCGGTTCTGGCCGTGGTCCCCGGTAGGCCTAAGAACTCCATACACATGACTGATGCCAAAGTCTGACATTAGCATATCAGCCTGGGATAGCTCCGGGGAGCCGACGGGGCTCCCCCCAGAAAATAAAACAAAAAACCGAACAGAGAGGTAGAAACTCCCTACAATCACAAAGAAACAAGCAAACATCACACTTTACTGCCGCGCCGATTGTCCGCGCAGCCCTCCCGCCCCGAGAGGGGGAGGGGGAGCCCCGGACTTACCGCGCCGGCTGCCAAGCTTCAGTTCGGAAGTTAAGCTTCAACCAACACGAAAAAACCGCCAACCGGTGGGAGGGAGGGTTGCCAGGGAGCCTCCGGGGCTCACCCAGAAAATGGCGTTTCATTACATTCAACGCTGGTTTTCTGTGGGGAGCCCCTACGGCTCCCTGGAGCTTCATACCCAAAGAGAAGGAAAAAAAAAAGGGCCAACCCGGGAGGCGGCCGCCACAAACCCTGCAACACAAAGCCGAGACAACAGGTTGCAATCTGCGCCCCAAGGCAACAAGAACGCACAGGAGCAGACGCGCATAAGAAAGGGCGGCCAAGAACCTGTGCGACCCTCAAATCCTTGCGCCCGAAATGAGTCCTAGACGTCGCCAACACAGCAGCAAAAGCTGCCAACGTCTGAACAGCACGAGCGCAAAGACAGACCGCAGGCTAAAAGAAGGAAAAACTCTGCGGATGACCTGGGAGACCCGAGCCCTGAAAACAGGGAACGAGGGGAACCGGATCAACCACAGCGCATCCCCACACACTGTACGCAGGCAACGGCAAAAACACAACCGGAAAACAAAGGACGCACCCCCGGCCAAACCAAACAAGCATCAATAACCCAAGAACCCCTCCGGAAAGCAGCTGTCTCGACCGTCGCCAGGACAGAGAAAGGCTGCACACGTACAAATCTACCAACAGTACCAAAGAGCAGAAACCTGAACCGAAGGGGCTACCACAAACCGAGAAGATAAGAAAGCACCCTGATCAACGACCAGGACGGCTCAGGGGACGCATGAGCAGGCCGGAGGTGAAACAAAACACGAGAAAGCGTACGAAATGTCATACTGTCGCCAAGACGAAGCACGCAGGTGGGACACCGTCAACAAAGCCACCTGAACACCACAGAGAAGGTGATACCCGCGTCAGAATACCAGACGCGAAGAGCCTAGGAGAAGGCTGAACCAGTCACGTACAGGACCGATTGACCCGCCAAAAAAGCGGAGCCGTGGGAAAAACGCCTCGGGTTCGAACACCTATCAAGCAGCGACTGAAAATAAGGCTGGGCCGGCCACCAAGGAACCATAAGGACTGCTCTCGTGGGAATGGGCTGCAACCGAGCCAGAACCCGAAGCAACAGCTGAACCGGGAGAAGAGGAACAGGTACCCCTACCTCGACTAGTCCCGCCGAAAAGCATCCACCGTGAATGTCTCGCAGGTGGGAAGGGCGCCACATAAAACGGGCGACGCCTAGACCACACCAACTCGAAGACGTCCACGGCCAGGCCATACGTCTGACAGAGACCACAAAACGAGTCGGCGACGACTGGCCAATCCGCGAAGAAGAATGAACCGGGACAGCCGTCCGCTAGGACGCAAGACACACCCCGGACATGAACCTCACGGGTAGCCAAACCCCTGTGGTTCCGGCAAGAACCGCCAGAGAACAGTCCGAACAGAGCTGAATGGCAGAGCACCGAGTGACCCAAACCCTCCGAAGCGCAAACCAGACAGCCTCGAACTCCCGAATCGTGCTGTGAGCCCGACGGACGAACAGACTCCACCAACCTCGGCCGACCTGGTGAGCACTGGTCACAAAGCCCCAGCCGAGAGATGACCCGTCCGTGAACACATCGAGCGAAGGCTCGGGGCGGTGTCAAGGCACGGAACCCCGAAAACCCCAAAGAGGAAGCTGGTGATGCAGCACCAACACAAGATCCCCGGAGGAACGAACCCAACGAATGCAAGACGCGGAAGGGGAGTCTCCGAAGGAACCAACAGACGCCGAAGCCAAACCCGACTCAACGGGCAGACCAGCACGTTGAAGTTCACGCAACGGGCAGACCAGCACGTTGAAGTTCAGACCCCCGCACAACCGCTCAAGCAACCGCTGAGCAAACCGGGACCCCCTCACGTACAGCCGAAGGCGGGGCCACTGCCGCAGGAACATTTCTGGAGGGAAGACAACAAGTGGCGCAATAGTCCGAAAACAAGGCCCAGGTTCGAACCCGGGATGGAAACAGATGGAATGGCCTCCAGATCACCAGGAAACCAAACCCGGTGATCTGGAAAGAACCACACCCCTGGCGAGCAGACAAGCGGACTGACTGGGAGCCCACACCAGCCAGTCGTCGAGGTAGGCCAGACACCGAATCTCAGACGCAGACAGGGCACTAAGATCCGGCAAAGATGCAAAATTATATATACCAAATGCCTATTACAAAACAGGGAAGGTAACAAAAGCAGCAAGCCTGAAGCCCCACCACCAAATGCGCCAGTCCCAGAAAACTGGAGAGGAACGTGCCAAGAAGCGACTTGGAGGTCCAGGGCCACCATCCAGGCACCTGGCCCCAACAGAAGCCAGACAGGAGACAACAGTCCTCCGAGGAGGGCATAGAATCCAGGGCGCAGACGAAAGTCCAGAAGAACTGCAGATGCGAAAGGCCCATGACTGCAAGGAGCAGACGGGAACCCCAGAAGGATGGGGCGGAACGACCACGTCCAACGCACCCACTAAGATGACATGACGAAGCGCAGGGGAAGAAGCCCACCCCGTCAGCCCTGAACCCCCCAAAGGGGGGAGAAGCCGTCCACCGACGCCACCAGAGGCCGAACGACAACCAAAAGCGCCCACCAACAGCGGGACCATGCGAGAGTCGACAGAGCAAGCTGCTCCCCCAGTGCCCTGTCAACAGAGAAGGGAACAGAATCCCTTCCGAAAGAAAAGGTACACACATATACACATTATGTATATACACATACATATACAGACACACAAACACACAAGATATGTTACACACACATGCGCATACACATATGCACACACAGACACAGCGTACACACCCACATGTGTGTGTGTGCGAGTGAGTGTGAAGGAAGTGACATGGTGGAGGCTGACTCCATACACAGTTACAAGAGTAGATATGATAGAGCACAATAAGCTCAGGAACCTGTACACCACCCCCACCACTGGGAATGTAGACCAACCAACAGATGATGGTTTCAAAGGATTCTCACCATAATATATAAGGAAAGGAGGTGTTCTTGGCAAGTTAGAGATAATTGAGGATATGCAAAAGAAGTATGAAGAAAAAGTGCTTAAATTGGAAGAGGTCAATGGAGCTCTTAGGAGTGAGCTTTGCACTCTAAAAGGGAGTATGCTTCAGCATGGTAAGATTATTACTGCATTAACAGACAAGGTAACAAATCAGGAGGAGCAAATCAAGGAACTAGTGAAAGAAAATGAGGTGTGGAAAGTGAAGTGTGGTGACTTTGAAGAAATAAACAAGAAAATAGACTCATATGGTGAACAACTCCAAGCAAGCCTAAGGGCTAACATAGAGTTAGGTAAGGATCTCCAACTGGAAACTTCACTGACAACTCACATAGAGGAGGTGAATAAAGAACTAGAAACGTATAAAGAAGAAATAAAAGCGACATATGCTGAAGTTGTAAAAGAGAAAGAGACTATCAAAGAAGTGTGTTCGGAAGTCAAAACCAGAAATGACCAACAAGAAGCAGAAATTAGGCAAGCAATTAGGAAAGAACTGGTTACCAACAGTAAACTGGTACAAAACACTGCAGATAGAACTAAGTCCATAATCATTTTTGGATGTTTAGAGAAGGAAATTTCATCTAGGGTGGACTGAGCAGCAGAAGAGATGAAAATCATAGAGTAAATAGTAGGTGTAGGAGAAGGCACAAAGGAAAATGTCTGTGATTTTAGAAGAATAGGAAAATATGAGAAAGAAAAGAACCGCCCCTTAAGGGTGACGTTTAATGGAGTGAAAAACATGATGGATGTGCTAAGAAATGCCAGGGAATTGCAGAGTGATGAGGTTGGCAAACTTTGGTCAATAAGACAAGACCTCTCCAAGGAAGACAGAGAAAAGCTGAAAATGAACCTAATTGAGGCAAAACGTCTAAATGGGGATAGAAATGAAGAAGACAGAAATTCTTTTTTTACAAAGTGACAGGGACTGGAAAGCTTGTGAAATGGTACATAAAAACAAAGCAACAAGATCAGTAGTGGAAGGGGGAGTAAAGCGCAAAGGAAAAGGGAACATGTTCCTAAAAATTGTATATACCAACATAGATGGAGTGAGGTCAAAAACTTTGGAGTTGCAAGATATAATTCAGCTTAGGGTCCTAGATATTGTTGCATTATCAGAGACGAAACTTGAAGGAAATATAATAAATGAAGTCATATTCCCAAGAGGCTATTCAGTTTGGAGACGTGACAGGAAAGCTAGGAAGGGAGGAGGAGTGGCTGTACTGGTGAAAAAAACCCTGAAGGTAAGAGAGTTAATATTTGAAAACCCTCGAGATATTGACATAATGGCATTGCAGGTCTGGAATCAGGATGATAAGCTGATAATTTTAAATGCCTACAGCCCACCAGCAAGCAACACTTGGACAAAGGAAGAACTAGATGACAAACGAGAGGGCCTCATAATGGTCATGAGAGATATTATTGTACAAGCAGATAAAGATAAATCACGACTGTTGATACTGGGGGACTTCAACTTTAGAGCAATAGACTGGGAGGCCTATGAAGCAAGAACGGAGGACTTTTGGACATGCAGATTTGTGAACCTCATTCTGGAGACATTCTTGTATCAACACATAAAGCAGGCCACAAGAATGAGGGAAGGAGATGTACCGTCATTACTGGATCTAGTATTCACCAAGAAAGAAGAAGAGATATTTGACATCCAGTACCTTCCTCCCTTGGGAAAGAGTGATCATGTCCTGTTAGACATTGATTATGCTTTAAGATATCATCTAGAAGAAAATGGGGACATTGAAACAGTTGATAAACTCGATTTAAGGAGAGGTCACTATGGAGAACTTCAACAAATTTTTAATGAGTGTAATTGGACAGAATTGTTGCTAGGCAGGGAAGTAAATGAAATGTATGACAAATTTTTAAAAATATACGACGAAGGCACACAAACATTCATACCAAAACAGAGAGGCAGGGCCAGAAAACAGGATTGGTTCGACAGAAATTGTGAGAGGGCCAGAGACCAAAAGACACAAAAATGGAATCAGTATAGGAAGAGGCCAAACCCCCAAACATACCAGCGATACAAAGATGCGAGAAACAACTATACGGCAGTAAGGAGAGAGGCAGAAAGAAATTTTGAAAAAGGGATAGCGGATAAATGTAAAACAGAACCGGGCCTATTCTACAAATTCATAAACAACAAATTGCAGGTAAAGGATAATATCCAGAGGTTGAAAATGGAAAACAGATTCACGGAAAATGAAAAGGAAATGTGTGAAACATTAAATGAAAAGTTCCAAAGTGTGTTTGTACAAAATGAAATCTTCAGAGAACCAGACACGATAAGAATTCCAGAGAACAACATAGAGCGGATAGAGATGTCTAGAGATGAAGTAGAAAATATGCTAAAGGAGCTCAGTCAGAACAAAGCAGCTGGCCCAGATGGAGTTTCACCATGGGTTCTAAGAGAATGTGCATCTGAGCTCAGCATTCCACTTCACCTGATCTATCAGGCATCCCTGTGTACAGGAATCGTAGCAGACGTGTGGAAACAGGCTAACATAGTTCCAATCTACAAAAGTGGCTGCAGGGAAGACCCCCCCCTCAATTATAGACCTGTATCATTGACAAGTGTAATAGTGAAAGTATTGGAAAAACTAATCAAAACTAAATGGGTAGAACACCTGGAGAGAAATGATATAATATCAGACAGACAGTATGGTTTTCAATCTGGAAGATCCTGTGTATCGAATTTACTCAGTTTCTATGATCGAGCCACAGAGATATTACAGGAAAGAGATGGTTGGGTTGACTGCATCTATCTGGACCTAAAAAAGGCTTTCGACAGAGTTCCACATAAGAGGTTGTTCTGGAAACTGGAAAATATTGAAGGGGTGACAGGTAAGCTTCTAAAATGGATGAAAAATTTTCTGACTGATAGAAAAATGAGGGCAGTAATCAGAGGCAATGTATCTGAATGGAGAAATGTCACAAGTGGAGTACCACAGGGTTCAGTTCTTGCACCAGTGATGTTTATTGTCTACATAAATGATCTACCAGTTGGTATACAGAATTATATGAACATGTTTGCTGATGATGCTAAGATAATAGGAAGGATAAGAAATTTAGATGATTGTCATGCCCTTCAAGAAGACCTGGACAAAATAAGTATATGGAGCACCACTTGGCAAATGGAATTTAATGTTAATAAATGTCATGTTATGGAATGTGGAATAGGAGAACATAGACCCCACACAACCTATATATTATGTGAGAAATCTTTAAAGAATTCTGATAAAGAAAGAGATCTAGGGGTGGTTCTAGATAGAAAACTATCACCCGAGGACCACATAAAGAATATTCTGCAAGGAGCCTATGCTATGCTTTCTAACTTCAAAATTGCTTTTAAATACATTGATGGCGATATACTAAAGAAATTGTTCATGACTTTTGTTAGGCCAAAGCTAGAATATGCAGCTGTTGTGTGGTGCCCATATCTTAAGAAGCACATCAACAAACTGGAAAAGGTGCAAAGACATGCTACTAAGTGGCTCCCAGAACTGAAGGGCAAGAGCTATGAGGAGAGGTTAGAAGCATTAAACATGCCAAAACTACAAGACAGAAGAAAAAGAGGTGATATGATCACTACATACAAAATAGTAACAGGAATTGATAAAATCGACAGGGAAGATTTCCTGAGACCTGGCACTTCAGGAACAAGAGGTCATAGATTTAAACTAGCTAAACACAGATGCCGAAGAAATATAAGAAAATTCACCTTCGCAAATAGAGTGGTAGACGGTTGGAACAAGTTAAGTGAGAAGGTGGTGGAGGCCAAGACCGTCAGTAGTTTCAAAGCGTTATATGACAAAGAGTGCTGGGAAGACGGGACACCACGAGCGTAGCTCTCATCCTGTAACTGCACTTAGGTAATTACCAGTTAAGTGACGGTTGAGTACAACTAGGTGAGGACTACATTGCAAAAGAAAAGTACCAGTCGCCGACCAATGGGCAGAAAGCACCACACCGGCCAGGCAAAGAAGGCACAAAACTGCATCAAAAGGCCCACCTCGACAGCAAAACCTCAAAATCCCAGCACGACCACAACATTTGCCAAGACCCAAAAAGATCAGTCTGCAAGCCAGGAAGACCCCGGAACCCCAGAAGGCAGAACCGGGTCACACGAGGAAACAAAGCCCCTGGAACCCACAAAGGGAGCCCAAGAGGAAGAAACCTCCGGAACGAAACCAAAGAACCCAAAGGAACCCAGAATCGAACCAGGGGGAGCCCAAACCACCACATTTGCCGGCGGAGAACACCACAGAAAGGCCAAGCACAGCCCCCAGACAGAACCCCCTGGGAAAACGGTCATAACAGACCGAAAACCGAGGGACAAGGTGTGGGAGCAAGCATACCAGCCAAGAGCTACCGAGTCCAAACCCAAAGGCTCAGACCCAAAACAGACAAAATGGAAAACCCGGTGTAAATTCAACACCCAAACGTTCCCAGAGGAACAGACAACGGGCAGAAAACACCAGAAAAGCAAAGAAACGACAAAAGGAGAAGAAAACCCCCTGAAAAAAGGTGAAAACTCACCCCAGCAGCTCGCTCGCACACCCAGTCGCATGTAAACAAACTGCAACACCGCCCTGGTGGCCACGCCGGGAAACCAGCAGACGAAAATGGCCGCCAGCAGGGGCTGTGACTGACGCTAAAATTACAAAAACACGCCAGCAAAAGTGGGAAGCAAGCAGACTGGATGGTCGAAAAATGCTGCCCAACAGCAGAAAACCCAGGCAGGGGCAAACCGTCCAAGAACTGTTAGCAGGCATCCCCCACAGCCCCGGGAACCAACAACAGAGGGCCCCGGGGCAGAGCCGTCCTCCAAGCCCTCCGCCCTTAAAGAAAAGCAAGAGTCCATGGGAAAGGCAGCAAGAAAAGGTCGCTGGTAAGACCCAGAAGCCTTGGCAGGAGGAACCGGCTCAAAAAACCTCCGTCCCCCAACCTAAACAGGGCAGCCCCCGAAAGCCGCCCGAGTCTCTGCCCCAACTAAACCCCGCCCCGACCCCCGAAACCCACAGACAGTTCGGAGCCGGTAACAGGGAGGGAAAGGGACGAACAGCACCTAACTAAACGGGGCGGCCTCGGGGCATCCGAGTGGGAAACCAACCTAGCATGTTGCAGCAACCTAGCCTAGCTTGCAACACGGATGCCGCCCATACTCAGAACAGTAATAACATCAGGAGAGTACTGGAGAACAAGCACAGAATCTCTCGCAAGACTCCAGGTCAAGGTGTCAGTGACCCAACAGGTAGCATGACGGAGGTAAAAATGGCGACTGTCACCCGGAGACAAGGGCACAGCAACCAACGAGCCCGCACAAGACAGGTTGGAACCCGGAAGACACATTCAATGGTCCCCCGAGACCAGACAGGGGTTTCCAGGGCCCGTAGGGGTAACAACTACGGGAAGCCCGGGCAAGGTGTTGCTAACCGGTTAAGAAACAAAAACATAACAAGAGAGTAGAAGATAGCACTGAAAACCCCTGCAACGTGTACAATCACGGGGGCCTAGCAGAGGGCCGCCAAACACTACCAGTGGAACTATAGCCACACTAGGCAGACCCCCACCAGGCATGAAAAGAAAAACAAAAGAAAAACCCCGCAAAAGTACAGCGTCCCCAGAGGCAACAGGAACCGACCGCCGCTTAGGTGGCAGGCTGTGCAACACCTTGACGCCCTAACCAGCACAATACCAATCCCTACCCAGGGCCAAACAAGGGCCCCAAGCCCCAGCTGGCCCCAAGGGCGAGGCAAATGGCGAGCAGCAAGAACCTCTACGGGAATGGTTCCCGAACGCCCCAGGGAAGATAACCCTGTTACGCAAGGGCAGTACTCACAGGGCGCTTAGGGAAGTCAACCACTTAGCGCATGCAGCCTTGGCACTGATGAGGTTACCTTGAGGTTACCTTGAGGTGCTTCCGGGGCTTAGCGTCCCCGCGGCCCGGTCGTCGACCAGGCCTCCTGGTTGCCGGACTGATCAACCAGGCTGTTGGACGCGGATGCTCGCAGCCTGACGTATGAGTCAGACGTATGGTACTCCTGGCCACCGCACAACACAACACACGGCAGTGAACGCCACACAAGGCAAACACCGCCCAGGAAACTGAGGCCAGAGAAGCGTCTATCCCAGGTCACATTAGCTTACGAACTGAAGCTTGGCAGCCGGCGCGGTAGGTCCGGGGCTCCCCCCTCCCCTCTCGGGGAGGGAGGGGGGAGGGCTGCGCGGACGATCGGCGCAGCAGTAAAGTGTGATGTTTGCTTGTTTCCTTGTGATTGTAGGGAGTTTCTACCTCTCTGTTTGGTTTTTTGTTTTAGTTTTTTACCATGTGGGGTTTGTTTTGTTATGCCTACCTTTCTGGGGTGCCTAACCCCAGTCGATGGCAGATAAGGAAAACCCCAACCACAAAGGGGTTTTCCAGGGCCATTGCTATCTGAAACCTCGCTGAAGGGGCCAGGTTCTGGCGCTGGTCCCTTGTAGGTCTGAACTCCTTAGCTAATGTCCCGGTCTAATATAACATACATTAGCCCGATAAGCTCCAGGGAGCCGTAGGGGCTCCCCACAGAAAAAGCGTTAAATGTAATGAAATGCCATTTTCTGGGCGAGCTCCGAAGGCTCCCTGAAGCAATCCCACTTATATAGTGCTATCCTACTTACGGTCATCAGTCACAGAGTTTTTGTTGCTTACCGGGGACCACTATTAGAACCTGGCCCCTTCAGAGAGGCACAGGGAGCAATGGCCTATAAACACTTTACATTTAAAGTACTTTATGTCATACTTGCCATCGACCAGAAAAGACGACCAGAAAAGGCACCCAGAAAGGTAGGCAAAACAAAACAGACCACAGTCTGGTTAGAATTGAGATCTACATCACCAAAATATCAAAGATACTCCCCCAGAAAGAAAAAAACCCAGCGTTGAATGTAATGAAACGCCATTTTCTGGGTGAGCCCCGGAGGCTCCCTGGAGCTTATCGGGCTAATGTATGTTATGTTAGACCGGGACATTAGCTAAGGAGTTCAGACCTACCAGGGACCAGCGCCAGAACCTGGCCCCTTCAGAGAGGTTTCAGGGAGCAATGGCCCTGGAAAACCCCATATGGTTGGGGGTTTTCCTTATCTGCCATCGACCGGGGTTAGGCACCCAGAAAGGTAGGCGTAACAAAACAAACCCCACATGGTAAGAAACTACAACAAAAACCGAACAGAGAGGTAGAAAACTCCCTACAATCCCAAGGAAACAAGCAAACAAGCAAACATCACACTTTACTGCCGCGCCGATCGTCCGCGCAGCCCTCCCCACCCCGGGAGGGGGAGGGGGGAGCCCCGGACCTACCGCGCCGGCTGCCAAGCTCCAGTTCGGAAGCTAAGCTTCAACCAACGCGAAAAAACCGCCGACCGGTGGGAGGGAGGGTTTCCAGGGAGCCTCCGGGGCTCACCCAGAAAATGGCGTTTCATTACATTCAACGCTGGTTTTCTGTGGGGAGCCCCTACGGCTCCCTGGAGCTTCATACCCAAAGAGAAGGAAAAGAAAGGGCTAACCCGGGAGGCGGCCGCCACAAACTCTGCAACGCAAAGCCAAGACAACCGGTCGCAAACCTGCGACCCAAGGCAACAAGAACGCCCAAGAACAGACGCACATATGGATGGGCGGCCAAAAACCTGTGCGACCCACAATTCCCTGCGCCCGAAATGAGCCCGAGACGTCACCAACACAGCAGAATTGCTGCAAACGTCTGAACAGCACGGGCGCAAAGACAGACCGCAGGAAGAAGGAAAACACTGCGGACGACCCGGGACACACGAGCCCTGAAAACAGGGAACGAAGGAACCGGATCAACCACAGCGCATCCCCAGGCACGGTACGCCGGCAACAGCAAAAAGCACAACTGGACAACACAGGACGCACCCCCCGGCCAAACCAAACAAGTACCAATACCCCAAGAACCCCTCCGGAAAGCAGCCGTCTCGACCGTCGCCAGGACAGAAAAGCTGCACACCAATAAAGCTACCACCAGTACCAAAGAGGAGGAAACTGAAACCGAAGGGGCTACCACAAACTGAGGGGAAGAGAAGAAGGCACCCTGAACAAGGACCAGGATGGCTCAGGTGACTCATGAGCAGGCCGGAGGGGAAACAAACGCGAGAAAACGTAATAAACGTCATACAGTCTCCAAGACGAAGCTCGCAGGTGGGACACCGTCAACAAAGCCACCTGAACACCATAGAGATGGCGATACCTGCGTCAAAATACCAGACGCGAAGAGCCAAAGAGAAGGCCGAACCAGTCACGGACAGGACCGATTCGGCCTGCTGAAAGAGGCGAAGCCTCAGGAAAAACGCCCCGGGTACGGACACCTATCAAGCAGCGTCTGAAAAGAAGGCCGGGCCGGCCACCGTGGAACCATAAGGACTGTTCTCGTGGGAATGGGCTGCAACCGAGCCAGAAACCGAAGCAACAGCTGGACCGGGAGAAGAGGTACAGGTACCCCCCACCTCGACCAGGCCTGCCGAAAGCCTCCACCGTGAAGTCCTCGCAGGTGGGAAGGGCGCTACAAAACGGGCGACGCCTAGACCACGCCGACCCGAAGACGTCCATGGCCAGGAGTCCATAAGCCCAACAGAGCCAACAAAACGAATCGGCGACGACTGGCCAACCCACGAAGAGGAATGAACCGAGACAGCTGTCCACCAGGACGCAGGACACACCCCGGACACGAACCACACGGTTAACCAAACCCCCTGTGGTTCCGGCAAGAACCACCAGAGAACAGTCCAAACAGAGCTGAATGGTAGAGTACCTAGTGACCCCAACCCTCCGAAGCGCAAACCAGACAGCCATGAACACCTGAACCGGGCTGTGAGCCCGACGGACAGACAGACTCCATCAACCTCGGCCGACCTGGTGAGCACTGGTCACAAAGCCCCAGCCGAGAGACGACCCGTCCGTGAACACATCGAGCGAAGGCTCGGGGAGCTGCCAAGGCACGGAACCCCGAAAACCCCAAAGAGGAAGCTGGTGACGCAGCACCAACACCAGATCCCCAGAGGAACCCAAGGAATGCAGGAGGCGGAAGTGGAGTCTCCGTAGGAACCAACCGACGCCGGAGCCAAACCCGACTCCGCGGGCAGACAAGCACGCCGAAGTGCAAACTCCCGCACAACCGCCCAAGCAACCGCTGAGCAACCCGGGACCCCCTCCTGAACAGCCAAAGGCGGGACCACAGCCACAGTAACACTTCTGGAGGGAAGACAATGAGGGGCCCAAGAGCCTGAAACGAGGCCCAGGTCCGAACCCGGGACGGAAACAGAAGGTAAAACCTCCAGATCACCAGGAAACCAAACCCAGCGATCTGGAAAGAACCATCCCCTGGCGAGCAGACAAGCGGACTGACTGGGAGCCCACTCCAGCCAGTCGTCGAGGTAGGCCAGACACCGAATCTCAGACGCAGACAGGGCACTAAGATCCGGTAAAGATGCAAAGAGTATACAAAGTGCCCCTCACAAAATAGGGAATGCAATAAAAACAGCAAACCTGAAGCCCCACCACCAAAGCATTGTATGACAATCATATTAAGACATATTATGACATATGACAATCATTATAGGACAATATGACAATTATAATCAAAGCATTATATGACAAAGAGTGCTGGGAAGACGGGACACCACGAGAGTAGCTCTCATCCTGTAACTACACTTAGGTAAGTACACATAGGTAATTACCAACCGTGCTAGCCCCAGAAAACTGGAGAGGAACGTGCCAAGAAGTGACCTGGAGGTCCAGGTCCACCATCCATGCACCCGGCCCTAACAGAATCCAAACAGGAGACAACAGTCCTCCGAGCAGGGCAGAGGATCCAGGGCGCAGACGGAAGTAGTCCAGAAGAACTGCTGACTGGAAAAGCTCATGACTGCAAAGAGCAGACGGGAAAAGCTCATGACTGCAAAGAGCAGACGGGAAGCTCAGAAGGATGGGGCGGATCGACCACGCCCCACGCACCCACGAAGAGGAAATGACGAAGCGCAGGGAAGAAGCCCACCCCGCCAGCTCTGAACCCCCCCCAAGGGGGAGAAGCCGTCCTCCGACGCCAGCAGAGGCCGGAAGACAACCCAAAGCGCCCACCAACAGCGGGACCAAGCGAGAGGCAACAGAGCAAGCTGCTCCCCCAGCGCCCAGTCAACAGAGAAGGGAACAGAACCCCTTCAGAAAGAAAAAGCACACTACCGAAGTCATGAGGAGAGACTACGGGAATGAAACCACACTTCGCTGGAAGAGGAAGTGAGGGGAGACCTGATCACCACATACAAGATACCCAAGGGAATCGACAGGGTTGAGAAGGACAGGCTATGTAACACAAGGGGCACACGCACTAGGGGACACAGGTGGAACTGAGTACCCAAAAGAGCCACAGATAGAATTAAAGTTTTTTTTTTTTTTTTTTTTTTTTTTTTTGAGTGTCAGAATGGGAACGGGAAAGCACTAAGAAGTAATGTGGCGACTCCTCACACAAGTAACGAGGCTGACCCCCATACAATGTCACATGGAGACATGACAGAGCCCAAGAGGCACAGGAACCGACACACCTGTTGACGGACGGTTGAGAGGCAGGACCAAGGAGCCAGAGCTCAACCCCCACAAGCACAACTAGGTGAGGACATATATTGTAAAAGCACAAGGCGCCGACTAGTGGCAAAGAGCACTACGCCGGCCAGGCAAAGAAGGCACAAAACTGCATCCAAAGGCCCACCTCGACAGCAAAACCACAAAGTCCCAGCACAACCACAACATGTGCCAAGACCCAAAAAGCTCAGTCTGCAAGCCAGGAAGACCCCGGAACCCCAAAAGGCAGAACCGGGTCACACGAGGAAACAAAGTCCCCTGAACCCACAAAAGGGGGCCCAAGAGGAAGAAACCTCCAGAACGAAACCAAGGAACCCAAAGGAACCCAGAATCGAACCAGGGGGAGCCCAAACCACCACATTTGCCGGCGGAGAACACCACTAAAAGGCAAAGCACAGACCCCAGCAGAACGCCCTGGGAAAACGGTCCCAACAGACCGAAAACCGAGGGGCAAGGTGTGGGAGCAAGCATACCAGCCAGGGGCACTGAGCCTAAACCCAGAGGCTCAGACCCAAAATCAACACCCAAACGTTCCCAGAGGAACAGGCAACGGCAAGAAAACACCAGAAAAACAAAGAAACGACAACAGGAGAACAAAAACCCTGCAAATGTTTTGAAAACTCACCAGAGACGCTCGCTCGCACACCCAGACGCATGTAAACAAACCGCAACGCCGCCCTGGTGGCCACGCCGGGAAACCGGCAGACGAAAATGGCCGCCAGCAGGGGCTGTGACTGACGCTGAATACACAAAAACACGCCAGCAAATGTGGGAAGCTAGCAGACTGGAAGGGCGAAAAACGACGCCCAACAGCAGAAAAACCCCTGAAGGGGCAAAACCGCCCCAGAACTGCTAGCAGGCAACCCCCACAGCCCCGGGAACCAACAACAGAGGCCCCGGGGCAGAGCCGTCCTCCAAGCCCTCCGCCCTTAAAGGAAAGCAAGAGTCCATGGGAAAGGCAACAAGAAAGGGCCGCTGGTAAGACCCAGAAGCCTTGGCAGGAGGCACAGGCTCAAACCTCCGTCCCCAACCCGAACGGGGCATCCCCCGAAAACCGCCCGAGTCTCTGCCGCAACTGAACCCCGCCCCGACCCCGAAACCCGCAGACGGTCCGGAGCCGGGAACATGGAGAGAAAGGGGCGAGCAGCACCTAACCAAACGGGGCGGCCACGGGGCATTCGAGTGGGAAACCAACCTAGCATGTTGCAGCAACCTAACCTAGCTTGCAACACGGATGCCGCCTGTACTCTGAACAGTAATAACATCAGGAGAGTACTGGAGAACAAGCAGAGAATCACTCGCAAGACTCCGGGTCAAGGTGTCAGTGACCCAACAGGCAGCATGACGGAGGTAAAAATGGCGACTGTCACCCGGAGACAAGGGAACAGCAACCAACGATCCCGTTCAAGACGGGTTGGAACCCGGAAGACACATTCAATGGTCCCCCGAGCCCAGACAGGGGTTTCCAGGGCCCGTAGGGTAACAACTACGGGAAGCCCGGGCAAGGTGTTGCTAACCGGTTAAGAAACCCAAACATAACAAGAGGGTAGATTATAGCACTGAAAACCCCTGAGACGTGTACAAGCACGGGGGCCTAGCAGAGGGCCGCCAAACACTACCAGTGGAACTATAACCACCTTAGGCAGACCCCCACCAGGCAAGAAAATGAAAAACAAAAGAAAAACCCCGCAAAAGTACACCGTCTCCAGAGGCAACAGAAACCGGCCGCCGCTTAGGTGGCAGGCTGCGCAACACCTTGACGCCCTAACCAGCACAATACCAATCCCTACCCAGGGCCAAACAAGGGCCCCAAGCCCCAACTGGCCCCAAGGGCGAGGCAAATGCCGAGCAGCAAGAACCTCTACGGGAATGGTTCCCGAACGCCCCAGGGAAGATAACCCTGTTACGCAAGGGCAGTACTCACAGGGCGCTTAGGGAAGTCAGCCACTAAGCACATGCAGCCCCGGCACTGATGAAGTACTCCTGGCCACCGCACACCACAACACACGGCAGTGAACGCCACACAAGGCAAACACCGCCTAGGAAACTGAGGCCAGAGAAGCGTCAATCCCGGTTGACATTAGCGAACGAACTGGAGCTTGGCAGCCGGCGCGGTAGGTCCGGGGCTCCCCCCTCCCCCTCCCGGGGTGGGGAGGGCTGCGCGGACGATCGGCGCGGCAGTAAAGTGTGATGTTTGCTTGTTTGCTTGTTTCCTTGGGATTGTAGGGAGTTTTCTACCTCTCTGTTCGGTTTTTGTTGTAGTTTCTTACCATGTGGGGTTTGTTTTGTTACGCCTACCTTTCTGGGTGCCTAACCCCGGTCGATGGCAGATAAGGAAAACCCCCAACCATATGGGGTTTTCCAGGGCCATTGCTCCCTGAAACCTCTCTGAAGGGGCCAGGTTCTGGCGCTGGTCCCTGGTAGGTCTGAACTCCTTAGCTAATGTCCCGGTCTAACATAACATACATTAGCCCGATAAGCTCCAGGGAGCCGTAGGGGCTCCCCACAGAAAAGCAAGCAACACTTCGTCCAACAAGCTCCCCGCTCGATAGCAACCACAGGGGATAGGTGGGGAGCCCTGTCGGTTTACTGAAATTAACTACCCACAGAGAAGGAAAACAGGGACATACCAGGGAAGTGTCAGCACCATAGGTCTCAATGCTGCAACAGGCACCCCAAAGCAATACAAGGACGCAGAAGACCCGGGACATTCACCAGATACCTGGCAGCCAGGACCTTCTTTGACCTCCAAAACTCCCCACGACCACATATCGTCTGAAGACATATTGTCAAAGACAGCCGAAAGAGCAGCATACTTCCTAACATCATGGGCATGAGGGTAGACCGCAGGCTGGTGAGACTTAAGGACACAGCAGACAAACCGAGACACACAAAAGGTGACACCCCTAGGGTCAACACTTGCAGCAGAGGAGCTCCAGCATATTTCAACAATCCTAAGTATTGTAGTACAGGTTGATGGTAGTGAGTGGTGTCCCAGAGAACATAAAGGTATAGTGCTCTTGAAAAATAGGTGAGATAACAGGAAAGTGCTAAGGGAAGTGAAAAATCGGATGAGAAAAAGTTGCCCTAGTGTTTACAGTGCAGAGAAGAACATTCAAGATGGCCACTGGCAAGGGGAAAAACAAAACAGAGCTTGATTTTGAGGGATTCAATGAAGAAAGCATTGATATTAGTAGTCTACATAACAAGTTGGTAAATTTAGATACTATAGTGAACTCTCATGTAGAAATAATTAGTAAATTGAAAGAAAGTAATGACCATTTGAATAGCAAAGTTTTATTTCTTGAGGGTTTAGTGAAAGACTTGCGCAAGAATAAGAATCAATTGGAAACAAATTGCAAAGTCATGGAAGAAGAAAATAAACTCTTAAAAATAGCTTTGGAAGAAGTTAAAGTAAATTTAAACATAAATGACTACAATAGGTTAGGCAAGGAAATTCAACAGGAGAAACAGCTTTTGTCAGCACAGATGGAGGAAGTTACACAGGGAATAGAACAGTGCAAGAAAGATATGCAACTCACCTATGCACAAGTGGCCAAGGAGAAGGAAAAAATAGAAGAAGCAGTAAAGGAAGTCAAACACTGCAGCAACCAAGATAAAACAAACATTAGGCTGGAAGTGAGAAAAGAATTGGCATCTAACCCGAAGTTGGTGCAAAACACAGTTGATCGGAGTAAGTCCCTGATCATTTTTGGCTGCAAAGAAAAGGCGATAACATCTAGGTCAGAAAGAGCTGTAGAAGAAGCTAAAGTAGTAGATAAAATTGTTGGCCTCGTGGAAGGTCTTACAAACAGAGAGAATGTGTGCGACTACAGGAGAATAGGCAGGTACGTAAAAGGGAAAGATCGACCTTTGAGGATCACCCTAAACGGTGCCAAACAGATGGAAGAAGTACTAAGGAATGCTAGAAAATTGCAAAGGGATGAGGATGGGAAAGGGTGGTCGTTAAGACGAGATCTTTCAAAAGAAGATAGAGAGAAGCTGAAACTGAACCTCGCCGAGGCAAAACATTTAAATGAGAGCAGGAATGAAGAAGAAATAAATTCTTTTTTCTACAAAGTGATAGGGGTAGGCAAACCAGTAAAGTGGTACATAAAGGCAAACCAACAAAATCAATAGAGAGAGGGGGAGTGAAGAATAAGGAGAGGGGGAACAAGTTCCTGAAGATTGCATACACCAACATAGATGGAGTGAGATCGAAGATACTGGAGTTAAGTGATGTAATACAGCTGCAGACACCAGACATTGTTGCACTCACGGAGACAAAACTTGAAGATGTAATTTTAAATGAGGTCATATTCCCAAGGGGCTACTCAATTTGGAGACGGGACAGAAAAATTAGGAAAGGCGGTGGCGTTGCTGTGCTGGTAAAAGAACACCTAAAGGTGAAGGAAATAATGACTGCCAATCCACAAGAAGTTGACATAATAGCACTAGAGATCTGCTATGAGGATGATAAACTAATGATGATAAATGCATATAGTCCACCACCAAGCAGCACATGGTCAAAGGAGGAGCTAGATAGTAAACGTGAAGGTCTTATAACAATAATGAGAGAGATTATAGCGAGAGCGGATAACGATAGATCACGACTGTTGATAGTCGGTGACTTCAACTTGAAATCCATAGACTGGGAAGCATATGAAGCTAAAACAGAAGATTTTTGGACCTGTAAATTTGTAGACCTCATCCTGGAAACATTCTTGTATCAACATGTTAAACAAGCTACGAGGATGAGGGAAGGGGACGTTCCCTCCATGCTAGATTTGATATTTACCAGGAAGGAGGAAGAGATATTTGACATTCAGTACCTTCCTCCCTTGGGTAAAAGTGACCATGTCTTTTTGGGAATAAAGTATGCAATGCGTTATAAGCTGGAAGAAAATAAGGAGGTTGAAGCAGTTGAAAAACCAGACTTCAGGAGAGGACATTATGGTGACCTTAGAAATTTTTTTAGTGAGTATAATTGGACAGACTTGATGCTAGGCAAGGAAGTGAATGAGATGTATGGCAAGTTTTGTGAAATATATGATAAAGGCACAAAAAAATTTATACCAAAACAGAGATGCAGAACTAGGAAACAGGATTGGTTCAATAGAAATTGCGAGAGGGCTAGAGACCGAAAGACACAAAAATGGAATCAATACAGGAAGAGGCCGAACCCCCAAACATACCAGCGATACAAAGATGCGAGAAACAACTACACGGCAGTGAGGAGAGAGGCAGAAAGAAATTTTGAAAAAGGGATTGCGGACAAATGTAAAACAGAACCAGGTCTATTCTATAAATTCATAAACAACAAATTGCAGGTAAAGGATAATATTCAGAGGTTGAAAATGGGAAATAGATTCACGGAAGATGAAAAGGAAATGTGTGAAACACTAAACGAAAAGTTCCAAAGTGTGTTTGTACAAAATGAAATCTTTAGGGAACCAGATACAATAAGAATTCCAGAGAACAACATAGAGCACATAGAGGTGTCTAGAGACGAAGTGGAAAAAATGCTCAAGGAGCTCGGTAAGAACAAAGCAGCTGGCCCAGATGGCGTTTCACCATGGGTTCTGAGAGAATGTGCATCTGAGCTCAGCATTCCACTTCACCTGATCTTTCAGGCATCCCTGTGTACAGGAATCGTAGCAGACGGGTGGAAACAGGCTAACATAGTTCCAATCTACAAAAGTGGCAGCAGGGAAGACCCCCTCAATTATAGACCTGTATCATTGACAAGTGTAATAGTGAAAGTATTGGAAAAACTAATCAAAACTAAATGGGTAGAACACCTAGAGAGAAATGATATAATATCAGACAGACAGTATGGTTTTCGATCTGGAAGATCCTGTGTATCGAATTTACTCAGTTTCTATGATCGAGCCACAGAGATATTACAGGAAAGAGATGGTTGGGTTGACTGCATCTATCTGGACCTAAAAAAGGCTTTCGACAGAGTTCCACATAAGAGGTTGTTCTGGAAACTGGAAAATATTGGAGGGGTGACAGGTAAGCTTCTATCATGGATGAAAAATTTTCTGACTGATAGAAAAATGAGGGCAGTAATCAGAGGCAATGTATCTGAATGGAGAAATGTCACAAGTGGAGTACCACAGGGTTCAGTTCTTGCACCAGTGATGTTTATTGTGTACATAAATGATCTACCAGTTGGTATACAGAATTATATGAACATGTTTGCTGATGATGCTAAGATAATAGGAAGGATAAGAAATTTAGATGACTGTCATGCCCTTCAAGAAGACCTGGACAAAATAAGTATATGGAGCACCACTTGGCAAATGGAATTTAATGTTAATAAATGTCATGTTATGGAATGTGGAATAGGAGAACATAGACCCCACACAACCTATATATTATGTGAGAAATCTTTAAAGAATTCTGATAAAGAAAGAGATCTAGGAGTGGTTCTAGATAGAAAACTATCACCTGAGGACCACATAAAGAATATTGTGCAAGGAGCCTATGCTATGCTTTCTAACTTCAGAATTGCATTTAAATACATGGATGGCGATATACTAAAGAAATTGTTCATGACTTTTGTTAGGCCAAAGCTAGAATATGCAGCTGTTGTGTGGTGCCCATATCTTAAGCAGCACATCAAAAAACTGGAAAAGGTGCAAAGACATGCTACTAAGTGGCTCCCAGAACTGAAGGGCAAGAGCTACGAGGAGAGGTTAGAAGCATTAAATATGCCAAAACTAGAAGACAGAAGAAAAAGAGGTGATATGATCACTACATACAAAATAGTAACAGGAATTGATAAAATCGACAGGGAAGACTTCCTGAGACCTGGAATTTCAAGAACAAGAGGTCATAGATTTAAACTAGCTAAACACAGATGCCGAAGAAATATAAGAAAATTCACCTTCGCAAATAGAGTGGTAGACGGTTGGAACAAGTTAAGTGAGAAGGTGGTGGAGGCCAAGACCGTCAGTAGTTTCAAAGCGGTATATGACAAAGAGTGCTGGGAAGACGGGACACCACGAGCGTAGCTCTCATCCTGTAACTACACTTAGGTAATTACACTTAGGTAATTACACGAGTGTGTCTTTTTCAGTGCCAGAGTAGTTAGCAGATGGAATGAATTAGGAAGTTATGTGGTGGAGGCTGACTCCATACACAATTTCAAATGTAGATATGATAAAGCCCAGTAAGCTCAGGAATCTGCATACCAGTTGATTGACAGTTAAGAGGCAGGACCAAAGAGCCAGAGCTCAACCCCCACAAGCACAACTAGGTGAGTACAACTAGGTGAGTTCACGAGCCCTGGAACAGGAAACTGGGAAAACCGGAGCAACCCAGAGCGCATCCACTAACACAGAACCAGTGGCCCGCAGGTAGCGGCATAAAGCCGCCACTGGACACAGCATGTGATGCACAAACTAACCGGTCTAACCAACCAAGCACCCACAACCAATGGATTCCTCCAGAAACCTGCCTGCTCATTCATCGCCAGAAAAGGAGGAGTCAGCTGCAAAAGAACAAAATGACCACCACAATCAAACAAACAAAACCCCAGGCACCGGAGAAGAGCATGAAGCTCCCCAACCCAACCCCGAGAAGCCAAAGCCAATAAAGTTCTCCAGAAGCAATCATGAACCGAAAAGGCCAAAACAAACCAAGGAGAAGACAGAAAGTGTAATGATCTGGGGCTCAGATCATTGGTTCTCCCTTCTCCCCTCTTTTCCCTCCCCTTCTCCCCTCCTTTCCTTCTCCTTCTCCCCTCCTTTCCTTCTCCCTCTCCCCTCCTTCCTTCTCCCATCCCCTTGGCCGTCATTCGTCTCCTCCTCTTCCCCCCCCCCCCTGTCGCCCATTTGTCAGGGTCAAGAGGTTGACCTGAGGGTAGGGTGGTCGTGGATACCTTGGCTTCTCCCACTCAACTTCCCCACTCAGATATTTCCCTCTCCACCCCCTCTCATCCCTCTCTGTCCCTCTCAGCAGCGGCCTTCCCCATACCAGGCAGAGTCAAATGTCCCTACTCCTATCTTAGAGGAGACAGGCTTGAACATAAATTATTAGTTTTGTAAACATTGCTCGCAGGTGCCTGGGCTCCATAGACGCGCCTTGTCCCCCTTCTCTTTAGCTGGAGAGAGCTGACTCAATCTTCAGGAATTCATGTAGCTTTCCACGACAGATCAGTGAAGGTGATTGGCCTGAGATAAGGGCCAAGTCCTTATTGGCCCTAGAGAGCCAGACCTCAGGCCTACGTGTTAAATGGTTGGCCAGGGCCAAAATAATGGGTGGAGCCCTGGGGCTGTAGTAGATGGTGGGAGGAGTATCCTTCCCAGCAATAGGTTGGAAAAACTAAATTTCATTAGTGTGTCTTGGGAGTGTATTAGGAACAGGGCCGCAAGCCCGTATCCTCGGGGCTGAGGGCAGCCATCAACACCGTGGCCGTAGTGCGGGTATTTAAGGTATAGTAGCACTTGAGTTTTCGTGTCCTCGGTAAATATCCATTGTGCCTCTAGGGAAAATAGAATAGGTGATGTGTTCAAATTGTCTTAATTTACATGTTTCATAAAATAAATTGTATAGCTTGTCCAGTGGTATTCACTTAACTCCCCTTTGATATATTTTGCTACTTTGTCATTTTTAGGTGTTGTATTGGAAGCCCCAGGTTCTCCTAACAATTAATCGATACTAAAGTTGCCCTTGGTTTTAAATTAGTAACGTAAATTACACAAACTAATTTTCCAAAAGTTATTACTGGAATTCATATTACCCGGAGTCCCATGGTTACTGATTCCTTGCCTTCCTGGGGGATCGGTGATCGACACATTCAGGTATGGTTGGTCAGGAAGGTGGTGGCAGTGTAAATGTGTTTTGTTATTGTTTCTTTTAACTAATAACCCTTGTCCTTGGTGTATCTTCCTCATTTAATATTCCTCTTACATACGTGGCAGTCCAGTGAGGGGTCATACTGGACTGTAACAGTGTTAAGCTGGGGTATTGAGTGAAGAGACAGAGATGTGCAACAGAGAGCGTATATTACGATCACGAGAGATAACAAGATAACAGGATTAATACTGGGGAACATTGGGTTATTGGGTTATTACAATAGAGGCCGCGGTTTTTACAGAGGGAAGCGGTCGTTACAATGGTAGCAGCGGTGTTTCAATAATTTCTTGACGATTATTGAAGCCTCACGCGCCTGTCCGTTCGGTTATGTTATGTGGTGAGGGTGCAGCCGGGGCCCATGAGATAGAGTCGACGGTAATCCTATGTGGTGCGATTCGCATAGAGTAGGCGATTCTAGGGTCGTGCGGGCTGGGAAGTTTAATTATATACAGTAAGCGTATGCGCTAATCAGACAGTTAAGTGTGGAGGCCGCCTTGGGTAGTTGGAAAGGGTATTATTTTTCTCGACCCTCTGCAACTACGGACAAGGGTGCTGCGTGGTGGTTTTCGCAGCAACAATTCTAGGTGTCGAATTGTCGGGGCGGGGAAATATTAGGACGCTAATTATTATCCCCGAGGGCGTGGTAGGCGACCCAATCGCTAGATTTTTACGGTACAGCCATGAAGGTACCAAGAGTCACTGAGGGATGGTGTAGTAGATTCTCTAGCAACGGAATTACGGTGGTGTCGGACAGTTAGATCCGTCGGTTGTTCCGCTATCTAGTCTAACCGTTGACCGCGAAGGACAGGATTATTTGGTACTGTCGGCATCTAGGTGGTTGTGGTTACCTAGGCTTGGAGAAGCGACAGGGCGGGCCGGGACGGGACGGTTATAGGTTAAATCGAGATTTCCTTAAGTACTAAATTAAGTTCCCTGTATATTAAGTTCCTTTTCAGGTTAAGTATCCCTTCGTTAGTTAAGTGTTTCCCCTTGTTTACGTAATTCTCGTATATAAGTGTTATTATTTTTTCTAAGAATTTGTTTTATATGTTTAGGTCTGGAATTTTTGTTTTCGTATTGTGCAGTATTAATTCTTTGAGGGAATTACTAAAAGGTGAGTGGTTTACTGTGTTCAAGTGAAGTGCGGTGTATAAAGTGAAGTCAGTGAAAGAACTGAAATCAGTGAAATCGTGGAAAATTTTTGTGATGACATTTTTCAAAGTCGCTTGGAAAATCTCAATTTCGGAATAAATTCTAGTTTTGTGCCGGGCCATACGATCATCGGGTCGTCAGTGTTAATTCAAGTGTGCGATTAAAGTGATCCGAGTGCGAACTTTGAGAGACCAAAAGTCGAATTTTGGTCATTTAAGCGAATTAGCGTTAGGACTCTGAATTTTCTAGCGGTTTTACTCAGCGCCCAGTGTGACAGCGCTCAGTAATTGTTTGCGCTCAACCAAGTGTCTAAGTGTCTCGCGAGTAGTATATTTAGTTCAAGTGATAAGCGAACTACACGTCGGTATTTAATTTATAATTTTGAGAAAAGAAATACTTAGTTAATTAAGAATTAGTGCGGAGACTACTTTCTGAGGATTCGTCTTCGTGACAGTGAGCGCGCCTTTAATTTTTGTATACTTATCAACGTGTCTAAGTGGTTAGCGAGTGTTATACTCCGTTAAAGTAACAAGTCAACTACGCGCCAGTATTTAAATTATAATTTTGGGAAATTAATTACTAATTTTTACTTAAGGTTGAGCGCGACTCTGTAGCTGTGAGCGTCGCAGGTATCAGTGTATATTTCTCAGTATTGTACAACGCGACCGGCGGTGACTAAGTGTATGCTATGTAAACATCGAGTTCTTACAGTAACGTAAATAATTAATTTAACATTAATTTGGTTTAACTAATAATACTTATAATTATATCCGAGCGCCGTTGTTAGCGTCGGGCGTTACGGAATTAAAAATAATTGTTGGGATATAAACATCGCGCCAGTGTTAAATTAACGTTACCGTCGTTCATTCCTAGTGTGCCTAAGATTTTCAAGAAAAATTTAGGAAATTCAGTTAACGTAAAATGTTGTATTTATTGTGAGCTGGTAAACTAGACTGATTATTTTCGATAAATAAAAACAGAGTGGAAACTAAATTATTTACAGTAAATTCAGTGTAGTCCGTTTCACGTAAATATTACTTGTATAATTTCAGTATATTTTGTTAAAGAATTCGGGAATTATCATTTTTCTAAGATTTATATTGGATTTGCATTTACAGACAAGAAAGTCGTACTATAATTCTTTTTATATTTGCGTTACTAGTCATCTTCGAGTGTCAAATAAATATAGTGGAAATTAATTACACTTTTTTTCTAGTTTATTCTAGTAGTTCGATCAATTAATAATTAACGTCACCTTTTTGTGTGGTTTATAAGGCGCATATATAGTTGGTTCAACATCGTATACAGTGTTTGTTTCACAAGTGATGATTAGTAGTCGATGCCGGCTTCGTATTTCCATCTGTCCGCATATAAATTTTACGAATGAGAGAAGAGGATAATATGACTAAAGAAATTCATTCATTGGTGTAGCGTAGTCAGCGAGACTCTGACGCCGACAGCTGTCATCGCCTTGTCAACGGGCGACGGTCCTCACTGGGACTCGAGAAATCGATTAGGAAGGGTGGCGATATATGGTACTTCCGGTTTGGTCACACGGAACATTTTTACCAAGGATTGAGGTTAGGAAACATTTTGTGGTTTGCTAGAAGTTATGGATGAAACCGAATCGTGTGTTAAAAGTTCACCCTGATCCGACGACGGGTCTTGAAGTTACGTCTTGGGGTGAAAATGGTTTTTATCAATGAATGGACAATGTATTCAGACGCACCCTCCCCAATACCCCATCCTTACCCAAGCACCCCTCCCTGCCTACAACCCCCAACCTCAAATCCCCCCTACCTACAACCCTATTCCCCAACCTTACCTGCAGGCCAACCCATGCCCACCCCAATCCCTGGCAGTCCCATATCAACCCCAGCCAAATACTACCCAACCCCTTGTCGACGCGTTATTGGAATTGTGGAAAACTACATTTCCCTCGCAACTCCCACCCTTACAACCCCCTGTTTACAACCCCCCTCCACACCCCATCCCCGGCCTGCCCTCGCCCTCCCTCTTATCCCCCCAACCCCTCCCCCCAACCCTTCCTGTTACCCACCCTACCCCCTCCATTAATCCTACACCTTGCTCCTCACCTCCCCTCCACCGCTCTTCCCCCCCTACCCCCATTCCTAGTGTCGCCTCTACAGAAGTTGCTGGGGAATGTAGCCAGCGGGTTTCTGGGACACGTAAAATTGGTGATGAAATTTGTTGGAAGTGTCATGGCCGAGGCCATTACAGGTATGTGTGCACGAGCACACGGGTCAAGGGTGACCCAGAACAGGTCAGCACGTTGGCTGGCAGACCTACGTTTGAGATGACGGTTGAAGGTGTGAGATTGACAGTTTTTGTGGACACCGGAAGTCAAGCAACTCTCATTAAAAAGTCAGCCTTCAGCACACTTAAAGAGACACGCCTTAAGCGTTGTGGGAAGCATTTAACAGCAGTGAATGGTCAACATATTAATATCTTGGGCCAGGCCACTCTCAATTTTGAAGTAGGTAAGGAAGAAGCTTACCCACACAATTGCACGATTGTCGAAAATCTTGCATTCCCTGGTCAGATTTTGTTGGGAATGGATTTTCTGGGACGAGTTAACTTTTCTTTGTCGGCTCAAGAGGGAGCAAGGAAGTGCAGATTGAAGTTGGGCCAGGTAGTTTATCCCATTAAAATGGTAGATCATCCACCAGTAATTGCTTCCATTAGTAAGAAACAGAAGTACAACTGTCACTACCCTAAGTTGTTGTTTAAGTCTCTTCCAGACACAGAGAAGAAATCATGTGGGTTACATGCCTTGGTGAAACAATGTTGCCCACCACATTCAGTTAAATTCATTAAAGTATCAGTGGGACGTCACATTACACCAGGTACCACTCTTCAGGTGGCTGGGAGATGTGACAGGTTGTTGATCCCTCATCATTTGATCACAGTGCTTGATAAAGGTGCCCTTATTCCAGTTGTCAATCTCTCGCACAAAACCTATCGTTTCAGGGCAGGTGATAGGGTGTCTCAGGCTACAATTGTAGAAAATACAGGAATTTTTCAGTATCAAAGCCAGGAGGAGATGCCAGCCACCATAGCACAATGTAGTGCACTTAATGTTACACAAAGTAGTACACAGGGGAAATACAAGACCGAGACAGGAAAAAGTAGTAATATTCAAGAAGTTGATAAGTTAATCTCGGCTCTGGATTTGCAACATGTGCAACAGTCAGATAGGAAACTTTTGAGAGGGATTTTACGTAAATTCCCTAGACTGTTTGCAACAGAAGACGATCAGATCGGGCTTCTGGATAGGATCGAGCATGTTATTCCTACAGGTGACCATCCTCCTATTTACACCCGTCAATGGAGGCTTCCGGAACGGGCGAAGGAAGTAATTAGGGATGAGTGTCAGAGGATGTTGAGACAGGATGTGATAGAGCCTAGTACATCACCATGGTTGTCGCCAGTGGTGTTGGTACGTAAACCGGATGGTAGTTATAGGTTTTGTGTTGACTACCGAAAGATAAACGAAATTACTAAAGGTGATGTGTATCCTTTGCCACGGATACAAGAAATAATAGATCAGTTTGGGGCAGCCAAATACTTTTCCACTCTGGATGCGAAATCTGCGTATTGGGCCATCCCAGTTGCTGAGAAAGATCGAGAAAAGACCGCCTTCTCTGATGGGGTTCATACTTATCAATTCAAGCGGATGCCTTTCGGGTTAAAGACAGCGCCTTCATCATTTCAGAGGGCAATTAATTATATCCTCAGTCCAGTCTTGGGGAGGCACTCGTTAGCGTACCTGGATGATGTGGTTATCTACTCCAGGACGTTTGATGAGCACTTACGAGATTTGACTGAGACGTTGGCATTGTTAGATAAGGCGGGGTTCAAACTAAACGTGAGTAAGTGCACTCTGGCATCTCAGAAATTCAAGTTTCTGGGATTCCAGGTGAGCACAGACGGTATCCGACCTGACCCCGACTCCTGTCGTGCCATTGCTGACATGCCTACACCTAAGACAGCAAAGGATGTTCGAAGGTTTCTGGGGGCAGCCGGATATTTCCGTCGCCACATTGAGGGTTTTGCAAGTACAACAGCACCGTTAACTGAGCTCACTAAGAAAAATGTTAAATTCGTTTGGAAACCAGAGCATGATAACGCTTATGCAAAATTAAAAAGTCAACTCATTACCACCCCAGTCTTGGCAGTACCTGATTTTGATAAGGAGTGGGAAGTACACACTGACGCCAGTGGCATAGCTATTGGTGGGTGCTTAATGCAACGTGATAATGACAATCTTCCTCACCCAGTTGCATATTTCAGCAGGAAGGTTAAGGGTCCGGAGGTCCGCTATTCTGCAACGGATAGGGAAGCTTTGGCTGTGGTAGAAAGTGTCAGGTACTTTGAACCGTATCTTTTCCAACGTCACTTTGTCATTTATACGGATCACAGGGCGTTGACTCATATTTTTAAGAAAAGAACAAAGTGCCCTCGCATGTCACGTTGGTCTCATGAACTAGCTGCTCACTCATTCCAAATACTTTACAAGCCTGGTCCATCACATGTTGTACCAGACACTTTGAGTAGAAACATTGCTACGATTAACGTCAATCTTAATATTGAAAATATTTCCAGTGAGAAAATGCGAGAATTCCAGATGAACGAACCAAGGTGGAAGGAAATTATTGAACTTTTGGAGGGAGGAAAATATCCGTCGAAGAAACGTAATTTGGCAATTCATGATTTTGAAATGAAGGATGGGGTCTTATTTTATGTAAAGGGACAGCAGGATCGTGCAGTTTTTCAGTTGGTTATCCCAGAGGTGTTGAAGAAGTCGGCGTTGAAACTCGCACATTCGTCTAAGATTGCAGGTCATCCGGGGATTTTTAAAACTCACATGAAAGCCAAGTCACTCTTTTTCTTCCCCGGTATGTTAACAGAGGTCATTAACTTCGTCAAGTCCTGTGGTCACTGTCAAAGGAGGAAAGGTACCCTTAAGGTACAAGCTCCATTGCAAGAATTCCCAGAAATTTTGGAACCTTTAGATCGGGTGGGGGCTGATCTGATTGATCTGCATCACAGTCATTCAGGAAACCGTTACGTATTGGTGTTGGTAGACCACCTGTCCAGGTACACCACACTGATTGCATTGCCTCAGAAGGATTCACGAACTGTTGCAAAGGCGTTCTTAGATAGGTTCGTCACTGTATTCGGTCCCCCTAAAGTGTTAGTTTCTGACCGAGGTCAGGAATTTAATGGGAATATTTTTAGAGAAGTATGTAAAATTGTAGAAACCACTTCAGCATTCACGACGGCTTATCACCCTCAGGCTAACGGCATGACAGAACGGACGAACCGGTCAGTTAAAGATATGCTTGCAATTCTTGCAGAGCATGATGCAAATTCGTGGGACGAACAACTCCCCTATGTCCAGCTAGCTCTGAACACTGCCATCCATCAGTCCATTAACACCCAACCCCTTTTGCTGTTCACAGGGCATTCATGTAATTTCCCGTCAGGTCTGCTTAACAGACATAATATTGTATATGGGGAAGATTACCCATCAGAAGTTTTAAATAAGATGAAAAATGCATGGAGAATTGCAGCTAAGGCTTCCAAGACAGCACGAGACCGCTATGCTCAGCATTATGACAAGAAGGTACGACCTCTTGAGTTGAAAGTCGGGAGTCTTGTGTTGAGAGTTAATGAGGCGGCTCCTGCCAATCAGAGTAGGAAACTTGCACCTAGATGGCGGGGCCCTTACCGGGTAATTGAAAGAAAGGGTCCGGTTAATTTTGTTATTAAAGGTATTTTTGAAGACCAAGTTGAGAGAACGATTCACATTAATAAATTAAAACCTTATCACGCGAGGGAGGAACTAGAGCTGCCTTCAGCAAGTCTAATTCCTGACCTGTCTAATGATCCAAGTGCTGAGTCAGAGGATGAGGATGACCTCCTGTCAGATCTCATCAGTAGTCAAGTTCAATCTTGTCACCCTATGGTAACAAGGTCGCGAGCTGTACAGTAAATTGGTAATGATCTCCCCTAGTCAGGTTTAGTAATTTCATAATAATTATCCTGTAGAGGCACTGGTGTGTATTTACTGATGTGCATGGCTCAGGTAGCATACTTGCCTTGCTCTGGGGTTTCCAACTTCCTATACCTCAGAGTAATATCCATGCTTCCGCCATTTGTTGTTGTCTGTCTTTCTCAGGTCTGATGGTACACCAGTTCCAGCCTCCCAGTCACACGTGAACCAAGGATCGAGATCAGCAGGTCTGGGGATGACCCACCTGGCTGATAAGATCGGGGTCTGAGGCACGTTACATAAAGTCCTCCCCCTTTGTACCCGGTAACTCGTCAATTGGTTATCCGGAAGGGGTGACTGGCGTACAGTCACCCGGCCGACACCTCACGTCACTAACGAGGTTGTCCCAGTCCAGCCATGCTGTCTTCACGGAGCAGAGTCCAGTCACTATCACAACCGTGGGCAAGCTGTCTCAAGGTCACCAACCAAGCCCACCAGCCGCGTAGTCAAGACTGCGGGAAAACCGGAAGTGGAAGACGAGTGGTCTACGAAGAAGAACGCTAATTGCAAGGACTTGTCAGCTCTTATCAAAACCTGTGGTTGCGTCGTCTGTGGAAACCAAGATGCAACGCGGTGGTCTCAGGTACGAACAGCACTACCCCTACAGAGTGCTTGCGGAATCGCCAGATGAGGTACAATCCTGTACCTCGGCCCAAGTTCAGCTACACGAGGGGTTGCACGGAAGGTGTACCGGCCCAGTAGTACCGGGATGACAAGTAAACGCCGGTAGATGACGTCGCCCAGGAGCTGAGGCAGGGCCCACCTGTCCTGTCACCATGCCATCCTCTTCAACGCCACTCGAACCTCACTACCAACGCGAGACATCGTGACACGACGAAGTTGTGCTCTACTGTGGCAGCCATGGTTAACAACAATCCATCAAGACTGTTTGGGGAGCGATAAGAAGAGGTGAACCCGGGTTCCTGTTAGCGGAGTCCACCTAAGCTGACCGCCGCCAGTTGTCAGCTGTCACTCAAGTCAGGTGCGGGTAGTACGAGACCCCCTGTACTGTCCGTAGTTGGCCGAGGCCGGAAATGGAACTTCCAGACGACCAGGATCTTCAAGCAGCATGAGGTAGTCGCCGGAATCTACAGCAACGAAATGTCAACAGGAACGAACGAGAGAAAATATTTATAGAAAAGTTTTCATATGAAAATAAACGCTATTAATATAGTAAACTGTGGTAACTCGGAACAGTTCAACTTTTAATTTTCCATCTGATAGTAAGCACCTATACACCTTCGGAAAGTTCTCTGGAACAGTATTAAATGTTGAAAACTAGAACTAGTGAAATAGAGAAATAAATCTAGAAAGTGAACATTAGAAAATGATCCTGTCTCTAGATAAGTTGTATGAGTGAACTGGTTTGAGAACCATCTAGTAGGATCTCTAGAAACGTTGATCAGTGGGAAACTTTATCTAGATTTTTCTAGATCCTAGACACTGATAGTTATACATATATTTTTTTTTTAATTTTTTTTTGTGGTTTACTGAACAATAAGGGTGTGGGACACAGTCTGACAAATGTGTTCACCCGCTGTGGTTGTGGACTTGAATATGAACTCTGGGATATTAGGAGTTGGAGGAACTTATATCCAGAGTGTTGTTGTTCGTTAAGGGACATGTCTGTGGACATTGAATTTTTTTTAATAATAAAAATGTTTTTGTGTATTTTCTTTAGATTTTAAGATTGGGATGCGCTGTGGTGGACAGTTGCCACAGGTGTGGAGTGGAACACTAGGTCCCTGAGAGGTAGTGTTCTTCCATGTTGATATAATTTTATAATTTTGTTAAATTTTTTTAATGACATTGATTTTTTTTATTTAATGTTTTGTGTGATGTGTTTGATCTTTATTCCGGGTGGAATACTGGGATAGCTGAAGGCTATCAGCTGATTTTAGCTAGTTAGTAATTGTTAGGTTGGGATTGCTCCAGTTATTTGTTACTATATCAAGACAGGTATAGGATGTTTTGTCTTCCAGGTAGTTGGAAGGGTACGTGGCTGCATCCAAGTTGGACAGTCAGGATTATAAGGACGGTCTCTGTCCTTATGTTTCATGTATTATTACTGTTGTGTTGATAGGTATAAATACATGCTGGGGCACACCTTTTGGGTGTGCCATTATTGTTGTTGGAGTATTGTATGGAATTAGTTAGGATTAGATAATTTCTTTTGTTTTGAGGCATTGGTTGAAAATAGTGTTGGGTTAAAAATGTTGCTTTTGGAGTTAATGGTTAGGGTAGGGCAGGATTTCTGGATAAGAAAAGTGTGTGTAACTTGCTTTACACACAAATTTCTTAATTTCCGAGGAGGGGGAGTTGTAATGATCTGGGGCTCAGATCATTGGTTCTCCCTTCTCCCCTCTTTTCCCTCCCCTTCTCCCCTCCTTTCCTTCTCCTTCTCCCCTCCTTTCCTTCTCCCTCTCCCCTCCTTCCTTCTCCCATCCCCTTGGCCGTCATTCGTCTCCTCCTCTTCCCCCCCCCCCCCCCCTGTCGCCCATTTGTCAGGGTCAAGAGGTTGACCTGAGGGTAGGGTGGTCGTGGATACCTTGGCTTCTCCCACTCAACTTCCCCACTCAGATATTTCCCTCTCCACCCCCTCTCATCCCTCTCTGTCCCTCTCAGCAGCGGCCTTCCCCATACCAGGCAGAGTCAAATGTCCCTACTCCTATCTTAGAGGAGACAGGCTTGAACATAAATTATCAGTTTTGTAAACATTGCTCGCAGGTGCCTGGGCTCCATAGACGCGCCTTGTCCCCCTTCTCTTTAGCTGGAGAGAGCTGACTCAATCTTCAGGAATTCATGTAGCTTTCCACGACAGATCAGTGAAGGTGATTGGCCTGAGATAAGGGCCAAGTCCTTATTGGCCCTAGAGAGCCAGACCTCAGGCCTACGTGTTAAATGGTTGGCCAGGGCCAAAATAATGGGTGGAGCCCTGGGGCTGTAGTAGATGGTGGGAGGAGTATCCTTCCCAGCAATAGGTTGGAAAAACTAAATTTCATTAGTGTGTCTTGGGAGTGTATTAGGAACAGGGCCGCAAGCCCGTATCCTCGGGGCTGAGGGCAGCCATCAACACCGTGGCCGTAGTGCGGGTATTTAAGGTATAGTAGCACTTGAGTTTTCGTGTCCTCGGTAAATATCCATTGTGCCTCTAGGGAAAATAGAATAGGTGATGTGTTCAAATTGTCTTAATTTACATGTTTCATAAAATAAATTGTATAGCTTGTCCAGTGGTATTCACTTAACTCCCCTTTGATATATTTTGCTACTTTGTCATTTTTAGGTGTTGTATTGGAAGCCCCAGGTTCTCCTAACAATTAATCGATACTAAAGTTGCCCTTGGTTTTAAATTAGTAACGTAAATTACACAAACTAATTTTCCAAAAGTTATTACTGGAATTCATATTACCCGGAGTCCCATGGTTACTGATTCCTTGCCTTCCTGGGGGATCGGTGATCGACACATTCAGGTATGGTTGGTCAGGAAGGTGGTGGCAGTGTAAATGTGTTTTGTTATTGTTTCTTTTAACTAATAACCCTTGTCCTTGGTGTATCTTCCTCATTTAATATTCCTCTTACATACGTGGCAGTCCAGTGAGGGGTCATACTGGACTGTAACAGTGTTAAGCTGGGGTATTGAGTGAAGAGACAGAGATGTGCAACAGAGAGCGTATATTACGATCACGAGAGATAACAAGATAACAGGATTAATACTGGGGAACATTGGGTTATTGGGTTATTACAATAGAGGCCGCGGTTTTTACAGAGGGAAGCGGTCGTTACAAAAGGAAAGAACTCAATACAGAGCCCAAGAAGGCTCAGGTAGCACATGAACAGGCCAGAGGTAAAAAAACAACGCGACAGTTTGTTGAATGGGGCGGAAGTGACAACCACCCTGATCGGAAGTGACATCCACCCTGATCGCAAGCCGCAGCAGCTCCGCCAACGCCGCACGATAAGAAGCGACAGTACTCAGCATGAGATGCTGATCCAGGAAAGGCCAAAAGAGAAATAATAAGACAACCCTGTCCAACACCGATGAAACCACAAAAATAGAAAGAAAATAGCAGAAAGCCTGCCAAGAAACTTTGTACTGTCGCTGAGAAGAAGACTGCAGGTGGGACATCATCAAAGAAGCCACCTGATCACCATACACTGTCAGAAATACCAGACACATATTGTGAAGGAGGAAGTCGAACCAGCGAGGTCCCCCACTGGCCCGACCTGCTGAAAAAGGGGGAGCCACAGATAAATGCCCAGGCTCGGACACCGAGCAAGCAGCGCCTGAAACCAAGGCTGGACTGGCTACCATGGGGCCAGGAGAAGGAACCTTCTCCCGATAGGATTCCAGCCAAGACAGAACCCGGAGTAACAGCTGGACCGGGGAGGAAGAGGAACAGGGAACAGGGAACAGGGAACCCCCCCCACCCCCCCACCTCAACCCATGCTGCTGAAAAGCGTCTATCGCAAGTGCCCCGCAATCGGGGAATGCACCACGTATAATGGGAGACACCGAGACCATGCCAACGCGAAGAGGTCTACCTCCAGGCGGCTGTATGTCCTGCAAAGCCAAAGGAAGGAAGGAAAAGGTGCAGACTGTCCACTCCATGGAAAGAGGAATGAAGTAACTGCCAGGACTGCCAGGACATGGGACATCCTGAATGTAAATGGCAAAAAGAGCTAAACCCCGAGAACTCAGCAGAAGAGTTACCCAAATTGACGAGGTCCGAAGAGCCACAGACCAAAGTGACACCTCCCCCCCCTCACCTCCGGCAGAGACAATGAACCATGGGGAAGCAGTCCGAATGGAGCCTGATCACTTAGCCCCTAGGGAGCCCAAATCCTCTGCAGCACCAGCTATACAGCTACAAATTCCCGCATTGTGCCATGAGCCTAACACATGGACAGCCGCCAACATCCCTGGCCGGACTGGTGAGCACTGATCACAATGCCCTAACTGACAGACGAGGCGACCACAAACATTGAGCAAGAGAGGAGAAAGACGCCAAGGCACCAAACCCAGAAAACTCCGAAGAGGAACCGGCACTGCAGCAACCGACATATGGACACCGGGGTACGAACCCAGCGATCACGAGAATGGCGAAAGAGGCTGTCCAAAAAAAAACAGAACAGCCTTCGAAGCCAAACCCTACTCAGAGGATAAACCAGAGGAACAAAGTTCAGGCGCCCGCACAGTTGCTCGAGCAACCGTCGAGTGACCTGGGTTCCTCACAAAAACAGCCAACAGCAGGACTGCGGTCGGAGCAAGGCCACGGGAGGATGAGAAAGGGATGCAGTCTGTGAATCCCACACAAGGCCCAACCAAGTCCAAATGTCAAAAAGACTGGGGCGGAAAAGCAAAAAGACTGGGACTTTCCGCCAGCAGAAAGGGTGTTGAGGAGTGCATGATAGGAACAAGTACCTCATGATTTAGGGTCATAGGTGTCACCAACTCAACAAGCAGCATGGTAGAGGCAGACCGAATGAAAGTCACCCTGAGGCACAGGTGACGAACAACTCCAAAGTCACACAAGGCGGGAACGGGCTTGAAAGAGGTACCCCATGTACAACCAAGTCCGTTGGGGTTTTCCAGGCCTGCAGGGTATGTGCCTTACAGGAAGCCCAAGCACTGGGGCTATGTCACACACCCTAGGCTATGTCGGTGACCCTGTCGGTGCAAGTGACCAGACCACAAGGAATTGCTGGAAAACCCAGGGGATAGCAAAGGAGTTCTACCGCACACACCCGAGGCTAACCTAATAAGGTGAAAAGTAGAACTCCCTCGCAAAAGCAAGCAAACAAAGCACCAGCAAACTACAAGTGAAGCAGAAAAAAACCTAGACCTCATTGCAGCATGCATGCAGCCCAGGCGAAACATTGGTGTATCTAAATGCTAGCTGAAGAGCTGGCAGCGCCAGCCACAGTGTGTCCCTCCAGCCAAGAGGGGCACACTGTGGCCCCTTCGGCTCCCCAGAGCTACTTACCAAAAGACGAAAACAAGAGGGACTTACCCGGGAGACAGTCGGCACTCGCCCCTTAACGCAAAGTTGAGACAACTGGCTGCAACCGCCGACCCAAAGCGACACAGGCCCAACTAGGCCCAGGAACAACCCAAGGACCCCTCTGGAAAGCAGCCATCTCATTCTTTGCCACAAAAGAAGGAGATGGCTGCAAATGAATAAACCTATCACCAGAGCCAAAAGAGCAGAAATCCCTGCGCCGGAGGAGAGCATGAAGCTTCCGGACCCGATCCCCAGAGGCCAATGCCAAAAGGAAAAGAGCCTTGGAGAGACAATTCTGAACCAAAGGGGGCACTACAAACCGAGAGGAAGAGAGATAAGAGAGCATCCTGTCCAACGACCAGGATCGCTCAGGCGGCGCATGAGCCGGCCGGAGGTGAAACAACGCCCGAGACAGCTTGCAAAACAGCGCAGAAGTAACTTCAATGCCGAAAGCAAGCTGCAGCTTCGCCAGTGCCTCACGATAAGAGGCGACGGTATTCAGCATAAGATGACGGTCCTGAAACACCCACGAGATAAAGGACAAGACCACCTAAACAGAAAGCGAAGTACACCTATGAAGAGACAAAGAGAAACGGAAGGACCGCCAGGAAACTTCATATTGCCGCCAAGACGAAGCACGCGGGTGGGACACTATAACAAAGCCACCTGATCACCATACAAAGTGGTGATAGACCCGAGTAAAAAATACCAGACGCGAAGACTCCAGAAGATCGAACCAGCCACGTAACGGACCGGACCGATCATCTGAAAGAGGCGGAGCTGCGGGAAAACCCCTGGGTTTCGGACACAGAGCAAGCAGCACCCAAAACCAAGACTGGGCCGGCCACCAAGGAGTCAAGAGGAATACTCTCTCCCATTGTAAGTCTCCAAGCGAGCCAGGGCCTGGAGTAACAGTGGAACCTGGGGGAAGAGAGGTACAAGGTACCCACCTTGACCAGTCCTGCCGAAAAGCATCGACCCTGCCGACCTCGCAGTCAGGGAAGGGTGCCACATATACCAGGAGATGCCTCGACAACGCCAACATCAAGAGGTCCACCTCCAGGAGCCCGTATGTCCGGCAGAGCCAAATGAATGAGTCGGCGTTGACTGTCCTTTTTGAGGACAGGGGAATGAACTGAAACAGTCAGTCCGCCAGGACATTGGACACTTTTGAACATGAACGGCCAGGAAAGCCAAACCCAGATAACTCAGCAGATGAGTCACCCGAAGCAACCAGCCCCAAAAAGCCAAGGACCACATCGAACCACCGCGGATAAGGCAATGAACCACCAGTGAGCAGTCCAAATTCAGCCTGATCGTCAATCCGCAAGCGACCCCGAGCCCTCCGAAGTGACATCCATACTGCCACAAACTCCCGCACCGTGCTGTGGGCCTGACGGAAGGACGGACCCCCACCGCCCCTGGCCAGCCTGTTGAGCACTAGTCACAAAGCCCCAGCCAAGAGATGACACATCAACCGAAGGCTCGGGTAGGCGCCAAGGCACTGGACCCAGAAAAACCCGAAGAGGAAGCCGGCGATGCAGCAACTGGCACAGGGCTCCTGGAGGCCAAACCCAGCAGTCGCAATAGAGGCAGAAGGAACGTCCCTGAAGGAACCAGAACAGCCAACGAAGCCAAACCCGACCCGGCGGTAGACCATCACGGCAAAGTTCAGGCTCCTGCACAAACCCTCAGGCAACTGCTGAGTGACCCCGGGAGTCCCCCAGAAACAAGCAAAGTCGGGAACACAGCCGAAGTAGTGACTCCGGAGAGAGAGACAAGGAAGCGGTCCAAGAGTCCCACACAAGAACCAGCCAAGTCCGTACCTGAGAGATAACCAGATGGGACTTCTGCCAGTTCACCAGGAACCCGAGCTGGGAAAGAACCAAACCCCTGGCGAGCAGACACGCGTACTGGCAGGAAGCCCAGACCAGCTTGTCGTTGAAGTAGAACAGCACCCGAAGACCTAAGCGACGCAGATGGGCCACCATGACCTGGGTAAGGCATGTTAATACGTGAGCTGCCAGGTTCAAGCCGAAAGGGAGACAACGAAAGCGGTAACCGAGACGCCCCACCCCGAGCCAATCTCTAAACACCGGATGAATCAGGATGTGCCAATACACATCCCAGAGGCCCAGTGTTATCATCCAAGCACCTGGCTCCAACAGAAGCCGGACCTGGGACAGAGTAGTCATCCAAAAACAGGGGCAAAAGACCCAAGGATTCAGACGGGACAAGTCCAGAATGCACCGCAGGTCCATACAGTCCCGTTTCGGGACTGGGAACAGACGGAAAAAATGTCAATTTCTAATGCAGGCGATGAGTCACAATAACGTGGCTGAAGTATGTTGACCAGACCACACAATAGAAATTGAAGAGACGACGACGTTTCGGTCCGTCCTGGACCATTCTCAAGTCGAAGTCAAGTCAACAATCGACTTGAGAATGGTCCAGGACGGACCGAAACGTCGTCGTCTCTTCAATTTCTAGTGTGTGGTCTGGTCAATTTCTAAGTTTTAAATGTCTGTGAATATTATTCTAAGAACTTAGAGGTATTATTTTTATTAATGTTTGAATGTTTTTAGTGTATCCTTGTAAGTGGATGAATGGACATAAATAGGGGATATTAATAGGGTATTAAAAGTATCAACACAAGACAGAACATGAAACAATGGGTATAAATTGGATAAGTTTAGATTTAGGAAAGACTTGGGTAAATACTGGTTCGGTAACAGGGTTGTTGATTTGTGGAACCAATTACCGTGTACCGTGGTGGAGGTGGGGTTCTCGATTGTTTCAAACGTGGGTTGGACATGTATATGAGTGGGATTGGTTGGTTATAAATAGGAGCTGCCTTGCATGGGCCAATAGGCCTTCTGCAGTTACCTCTGTTCTTATGTTCTTATAAGCGTGCAAGTCCTCAGCCACTAGTGCAGCCGAAAGGGAAGGAACCTGCACGTGAAGCTGAACCACGCCAGCATCCTGCGGAAGGACAGGAGTGAACAAGCAAGCATTGAGGTGCTCGAATTCATCCCCGGGTAAACCTGGACCACCGTCAACGCCTCGCGCCACTCAAGCATGCAGGTATGAGAGAAAGCACTCCAAGCATTCAATGCAAATTACCCCTTACCCTAAGGTAAACAAGGGAGGAAGAAACCCCCCCTAGCACCATCGAGTCCAAGCGATGTTAAAAGCTCTGTACCTCAAGGTACAGTCCTTGCACCACTGCTTTTCCTTATTCTCATATCTGATATAGACAAAAATACTAGTCACAGCTTCGTGTCATCCTTCGCAGATTACACAAAAATCAGCATGAAAATTACCTCTGCTGAAGACATTGAAAAATTACAAGCAGATGTCAACAAAGTTTTCGATTGGACAGCAGAAAATAACATGATGTTTAACAGTGATAAATTTCAGGTAATCAGGTACAGCAAAAATGAGGATCTGAAACATAATACAGGGTACAAAACACAATCGAATCTTCCCATAGTAGAAAAACAGCATGTCAAGGATTTGGGAATAATGATGTCCGACGATCTAACGTTTAGGGAACATAACCAAGCAAATATTGCATAAGCTAGAAAAATGATCGGATGGATTACGAGAACTTTCAAATCCAGGGATCCCACCACAATGGTTGTACTCTTCAAGTCACTTGTGTTGTCACGTCTCGAATACTGCTCAGTACTCACTTCCCCCTTCAGAGCAGGAGAGATTGCTGAAATAGAGGGAATACAGAGAACATATACGGCACGCATAGACGAGATAAAACACCTAAATTACTGGGATCGTCTCAAAGCTCTCCAAATGAACTCTCTAGAAAGGAGATGAGAGAGATACCAAATAATATACACATGGAAAATACTGGAGGGCTAGGTCCCAAATCTACACAGTAAAATAACAACATACTGGAGTGATCGATATGGAAGAAAATGCAAGAGTGATCCAGTGAAGAGCAGAGGTGCCATAGGCACAATCAGAGAACACTGTATAAACATCAGAGGTTCGCGGTTGTTCAACGTCCTCCCAGCGACTATAAGAAATATTGCTGGAACAACCGTGAGCATCTTCAAGAGAAAACTGGACTGTATTCTAAGAGAAGTTCCGGATCAGCCGGGCTGTGGTGGGTATGTGGGCCAGCGGGCTGTGGTGGGTATGTGGGCCTGCGGGCTGCTCCAAGCAACAGCCTGGTGGACCAAACTCTCACAAGTCAAGCCTGGCCTCGGGCCGGGCTTGGGGAGTAGAAGAACTCCCAGAACCCCATCAAGCAGGTAAGCACACTCAGGGTGGTCAATTACTAGGCAGCAAAAGATCAACAGAGGTAGACCCCAAGGTTATTTGAAGAAGATAACCCCAAGCCCCAAGGGCAGTACTTACAGGGCACTTAGGGAAGGGAACCCTAAGTGCATGCAACCCGAGTACCAGTGAAGATTACTCCCAGCTCACACACCACCCTGAAGACAGCACTAAACATAAGAACATAAGAACAAAGGTAACTGCAGAAAGCCTATTGGCCCATACGAGGCAGCTCCTATTTATAACCACCAAATCCCACTCATATACATGTCCAACCCACGCTTGAAACAATCGAGGGACCCCACCTCCACCACGGTACACGGTAATTGGTTCCACAAATCAACAACCCTGTCACCGAACCAGTATTTACCCAAGTCTTTCCTAAATCTAAACTTATCCAATTTATACCTATTGTTTTGTGTTCTGTTTTGTGTTGATACTTTTAATACCCTATTAATATCCCTTTTGTTATGTCCATTCATCCACTTGTAAACCTCTATCATGTCACCCCTAACTCTTCGCCTTTCCAGCGAATGCAATTTAAGCTTTGTTTAATCTTTCTTCATATGAAAGATTTCTAATTTGGGGAATTAACTTTGTCATCCTACGCTGGACACGTTCAAGTGAATTTATATCCATTCTATAGTACGGCGACCAAAACTGAACTACATAATCTAAATGGGGCCTAACCTTAGCAAGATATAGCTGAAAAACAACACTATGTTTCTTGTTACTAACGCTTCGATTAATGAATTCCAGTGTCCTATTTGCCTTATTACGAACATTACGGTTTTGACAATATATATACAGTAAATGATTTAGTTTTAGGTTTGCGTAGCATTTGCAAATTTGCTGATGATACAAAAATCGGTAAGGTAGGGAAATTAATACGGAAAAAGACACACTATCACCGGGGAGCCGGTTGGCAGAGCGGACAGCACGCTGGACTTGTGATCCTGTGGTCCTGGGTTCGATCCCAGGCGCCGGCAAGAAACAATGGGCAAAGTTTCTTTCACCCTATGCCCCTGTTACCTAGCAGTAAATAGGTACCTGGTGTTAGTCAGCTGTCACGGGCTGCTTCCTGGGGGGTGGAGGCCTGGTCAAGGACCGGGCCGCGGGGACACTAAAAAGCCCTGAAATCATCTCAAGATAGATCACTTCAAGTTGATCTAAATAGGATTTTGAAATGGTCAAAAGATTGGCAGATGCAGTTTAATGCATCTATTAAATACCTCAATATTAAAAAGAGTATATCAGTCAGTTAGGCACAGACAGTCGCAGTGAGAGGGTGTTTTAGCTGTATAAGGCACAGCACTGAGACAAGAAACAAGAGCTGGAGTCACACGACCAAGCCTTAATCATATCAGCCGAGAACTGGAGGTGTGGGTAGCCGGCATGAGGGGGGTCTGGGACTCCCCCTTCCCCCTCCCTAGGAGGGGAGGGGAAAACAGCACAGACGAGGGCGCGGCAACGTGATAACGTCATGCTTGTTTACTTGTTTTTCTTTGGGGAGTTCTTTCCAATCGTTTGACTTTTAGTAGTAGTTTCAACCAGAATAGGGGTTTGTTTTGGGATGCTTACCTTTCTGGGTGCCTGACCCAGTCAATGGCAGACATAGAATGCTCCAAATCACATGTGCATTTCTATAGGCCATTGCTCCTTGTGCCTCTCTGAAGGGGCCAGATTCTGGCTCGTGGTCCCTGGTAGGCCTAAGAACTCCATTCACACTGACTGATGCCAAAGTCTAATAGTTCCATATCAGCCTGGATAAGCTCCGGGGAGCTGAAGGGGCTCCTCCAAGAAAACATTTCATTACCCAGGGCAAGACAGAAAGCCCAAGACCCCTGGCTTGCCCCAAGGACGAGGACCACCACAAGCGAGGAAGCCCCCCCCCCCTGACTGGAGTGTTACTCCTAACACCCTAGAGAAGATAACCTTGACAGTGCAAGGGCAGTCCATACAGAGTGCACAGGGAAGAGAACCCTGAACACATGCAGCTCTAGGACATGGAAACTCCTGGTTCATGCACACGTCCGTATATAAACACCGCCGCAAGAGCAAAAACACCAAAGAAATCGGGAACACAGAGCCAGAGCAACACCGACAATTGGCACACATCAGTCAAGAACTGAGGCTCCCTCTCCCCCCACCGAGCGAGGGGTTAGTTGGACAAAGCTTTGGTTGTTTATTTTATTTTGAGGGGCATTCCTTTGATATTGTGGTTTTGTGGCTAGTAATAAACCATGCAGTGGTATATTTTGATACACCAACCTTTCTGGGTTCCTTCCATGATGATGGCAGAAATGATCAACTTTAAATGTAAAGTATTCGCGTGCCATCGCTCCCTTCGCATCTCTGAGGGGGTCAGATTCTAGCTCATGATCCCCATTAGGTATACAAGAACTCTGTGACGGATGACACACGTAGTATGGTACTTAATCAGTAAGCTAGCTTCAGGGAGCCAACAGGACACCCCACAGAAAAAGAAAGTAATTGAAGAACAGTTAATAGTGATACAAACATCAAAATAAAAGACAGATCATTCTTTCTGCAGCAGTACTGTAGTTAAAATAAAATATTGATTACAATTAATAAGAACAACATACCCACACATTGCAGGTTCTTCAAAACAATCATCTAAGCTGGCACCATGTCCTTCTTCATTATAATCCGAGTATGGTGGTGTGGATACCACTGCACCCAACACATCTGAAGGACTCTTACAGGACCGTCGTGAACAACCATCCAGTGCATGGCTCTTGTCTTCATGATCTTGTGCGTCCTGTACCATTTGCTCATCACACAGTAAGTCAATGTCTTCCTTGCTGTCACCTTGGTGAAGCTTCTTCTGCTTATGCTTGAGTGTGACATTTTCCCGCTCTCCTCGTAATCTTGCAACAACTAGTTTCTGGGTTACAGTAAATGAGTTAGGTCAATTTAGGCACACAAAAACAAAGACAAAAAGAGCAAACAACTTAAAAGTAAGACATGAGTAAAATGACTTTTCTGAGCTGGTCGTATTGTTGCTCCCTTGAGCCTGTGGTATAACTGAGCCATATACAGCTACTGCTCACCAGGCTCCACCTCTCAGTTAGTATTAAGTATTTACCCCATTATGCCTAGAAATAATTTTCATCTGAATTATTCTAAGTTTTGCCCAAAATGCTTTGCATAGTAGTGGCTTCATTTAATGTGCAACCCCTGTGTATCTTCAAATTTACCTCTGTCTTATGTTCTTTGTTTGTATATTTTTATGAATAAAGTATTATTATCATCAGTATTATATTATTATAATACTTTGTTCACCCCATCATGACCAGTGACATTTCAAATAGTGAAAAAATCAATAGAAGCCATGATGAAACAATAGAAGCCACGTGCATCAACAAACTCGAAAACTGAGGCAAACCTCGAGTACCCCAGTCAAATTTTTTGAAGAAATTGAGCTTGAGAATAGAAAAAATAAAAAACGGGGCAATCGAAAAAAAGAGGTTCCACTGTATATCCTTGCCTACTGCCATGTTAGCCTGTAGGATTCCTTTGAGTTGTTCACCATACACGTATTTTCTTGATCATTTCTTCAAATTCACTACTCTTCACTTTCCACACCTTATTATTTTTCACTAGTTCCTTGAAGTGTACCTACTCATCCTTACCTTGTTAGTGTGACGGTGTCCACCCCTATATTTCTTCCTTACCAGCTTAGAAGAGTAGTATCTCCGCAGCCTAGGTGTTCTTTAATGTTCAGGGAACATTCTCATGTGTGGGAAAGCGTGGAGCGTGATTAAGCTGGCTGTAAAGTGGCCAGCTAAGTTTGATGATGCGAGGGGCTTACGCCTTTTGAAGCACAGGACGGTGACAAGCCATCCTGTTTCCCGCCAAGGCGTCCTGACGCTTCCCGGCACCTGATTGGCCAGGTGAGGTCACGTGCTGGAAGTGACCAATGACGAGAGCCCTCGTGCGGTGTGACGTCATGAGGCGGAGGGGCGCGAGGCAGCTGGCGCCTGGGGTGGGAAGACAGTACGTCACGAGCCGTCAGAGAGGGAGGACGCGCTCAAGCGAGCTCCAGACCTAGAGAGCCCTTACCAATAGATTTAAGCTCCGCTTTGATTCTGCAGACAGTCTGGGAAGCCATCCAACTTCCGTGAAGTGCCCGGAGGCAAGGACGGACCGGATTGAAGAGCCAAGAGCCATATCAAGAGTCTGCAGTAGAAGGAACGTTGGGCTGGTGACATCTGGGACGCCCACTAGAGGACCACGTCTTGCACATCAAGCGAGAAGCTAGGGCCGGGCCCAAATCTACTGGCAGTTAAGGCGAGGGGAAGCTGTGCTGGACTGTGAGGAGTCGACAGTGCCAGTGAGAGTGAGGACGACAACGGAGGTACCTGTCTCCAGTAACCCAGAGCATAGGAAGAAGAAGGCAGTACCTGTTGGATGTGAGCACAGCGAGGATGCGTTACCACGAAGGCGGCGGAGGAACCTGTGTGTGTGTGGGAACTGTTCATCAGGAGACCAGAAGCCAGAACCAGGAACCTCAACATCCCTCAACAAAGGACGAGTCAGCTTCGTAGTTGGAGTGAATTAAGGTAGATAATTGTCCCTCCCTTACCCCTTTTGAGCTAGGCAAGTTAGAGTATTTTATATGTTGTGAACATTTCTTCTCATTTTATTGTCTAAGTGACGGGACGTTAGGCTAAGAGCCAAAAACTCATTTAGACATGAGTTGATGTGGGTGAGCATTAACGTGGTGATGTTAGTGATCCTGGAAGGGTAGTTGGTGTGCAAGGAGCCACCAACGTACTCTGAAACGTCCAGCTGATCGCCTTGCTAGAGGCGTGGGAAATCATGACGTCTGAAAGCTAGAGCTGTCAGCTGATCGTGTTGCCAGAGGCGCGAGGTGTGTGCCCGCGCGGGAGGAGTGGATCCAGTCAGCTGACCGTGTTGCCAGAGACGTGTCATGGAGAAATGCTGCCGCCAGCGGATGATTCCAACATAGACATTTCTTTATGCCTTTGTATATGTATACAGTATATGTTTTTCTTCAGTAAACTTTTAAACTCACTGAGGAGTTTAAGTGAGCCTCCATTCTCTAGGGTTATATTTATGTATATTTATGAGACCATTAGTGACACCTTGTACTGCACATGATATTGCATCCTTGATCAAGATAACCATTAAGACCACTGACGTGTTGCTGGGACACGAGCATAAACACCCAGCTGGCGACCTGAGTAGACCAGATAAAGAAGAAGAAAGTGTTCCAGTGTCAGGACAGGCAGGTTTGAGTGAGTTACAAGAAGCTTGAACCTCCCCACTCGCTAGGGGTGTATAAGGCCAGCCCTTAGTTGACTGGGGGAGCCCAAGGGCGAGCAGTGGCGTCCGGTACCGAGGGGCTAAGACCTGTGGGACGACCCCAACCACAGGGTGGAAGGGGGTGAACCCTGACATTAGTCAAGCTGGTAATTTCCTTACCTTGCTGGAAAATACTTGCTTTTAAATTACACAGCTCAATCTTGGGCCCTTCATTTTCTTGTACCATTTTAATTACTTTTTATACATATGGTCATTTTTAGCAAGTCCTCAATACAGTACTCACTAACCTTGACAAGAAAACCTTCTTTCATTATATCTTGTGATGAAAGCCCTTTGAAACATTCATCTGTTGGTATGTTGCTGTTGGCTGAGGGGCAACAACGATCGAGGGATCGAATGCACCTCGGCTGCTCGATACCAGGAAATAGTAGAGAGATGGAATCCCTACAGTTTCTTCAGGCCACGGACATGATGAATGAAGCGGAAAGTATGGCAGAGGATGTCATAACAGACGTCTTCATCTCTCGCACTTGCTGCATCAAGGAGAAAGCGAATCGTAAGGCGGGAAATATTCAGCCTACAAACGACACTCTGTAGTCTGAGCTATGAAATCATGGGCAGTGGAGGTGTTCCACTGTATCCTCCTGGGTCGGACACCACTGGCAGTATGGGGAATCTACCAATCGTAAACGATGGAGGTGTGCAGCCAGGCAGGTATCCGGAGAAGAATGCTGGCCATGTCGAGGAATTGAGAATGGTGACGAGCCCATGGACACGAGAAGGAGCTCTCCCAGAGACTTGCCAGAGAAGAGGACCTAAGGGCTAGCGCCATAACTGCCTCCCAACTCGCGAGGTAAACAGCCCGGAGCTGCAGGAGTTTTGGTAAGGTCCAGAGGCACATTTATAAAGTCCTGGATATCATGCATCTTCCTTACTGCTGTGTCAGCTACCTCATTGCCATTAATGCCAGAATGTGACGGAACCCATTGGAGAGAGATCGACCAACCTGGAATAACAAAGTACAACAGCTTCTACACAGATCTGTGACACAGTACGATAATATCCTTGCGGACACCAAGATGATATCAGATGCAGGGCTGTAATGGAGTTGTAAGGCCAGCAAGATTGCAAACAGTTCTCCACCAGGCATAAATGAGCAGGGGAGAGCTCATTCGAGAGCTCATTTCGAGCCCGGCCGAAATCCACTGATACCTTCAGGTAAAAAATCTGAGATTTTTTTTTCCCTGAGGACAAGGTGTTCCGCCAATTTTCCGAGACATGGAAGCAGACTTATGGGCCAATAGGAACTTGGGACAGACGGATCCCTCCCAGACTTGGGAAATGGTAGAAGAATGGTATGTTTCCATGGGTCAGGGAAGACACCAGAGAACAGCAAGTGTTGTAGAAGTGAAGGTGTGACCACAGGATCCTGGGCACTCCTGGAATGAATTCATACGGGATGCTCTCTATCCCTGGCATAATGCCCATCCTAGAGAGTGACAGGGCCTACTCGAGCTCAACAAATGTAAATGAATGGTCCAGGTCCCGACTAGGCTTACATCCTGTCGGGTGTTCCAACCTATGTAACCCAACCTGTAAAAAGGAAAGAGTGGGGAATGGTAAACATTCTCAAAGTGGTCAGCCATGAACTTTTCCCAGGCTCCCATTACCAGTGAGGGGTCTGAGCAGGATGGAAGGACAGGAGTTCATCTCTGTCATCTTGCGAATAAAGGCACAGGCTCCCGCAGAGGAGTCAAATTGGAAGGAGGCACATTAATCAACCCAGGATTGGCAAGGAGAACTACCCGCCTATACTTGGTATCCACCCTGTGGAAAGCCTGCCATTGCATTGAAACGGGACGGCATCGCCATGAATTCCATGCGTGGCACCAGTCAAGCCCTGCCTGCCAGCATTCAGGCATCCAGCACGGTGTCCTATGGCAGGACTAGGTGGAAATCTGGCAACTCATTCTCTTGAAGTGCAGAGCCTATACTAAAGGGAGAATCTGAGAGAGAATTCACTGACCCATGCAGATACCCCGTAACCGGGGGAAGAGTAGACCAGTCATCCGCTTCATAGCTAAGCAACCTCTTTTCCAGGAAGATCCACTTGGATCTCCATTTGGATCTCCGCGCAGTCAGAGCAGAACAAACAGTACCCCCGAATGAAATGATAACGGGCAGGAGACTACCCAGATACAGCCCGGTCCATATCTGCATCATCATAAATGGGCCTCTCCCAATGCAGAGACTGAGCATGACAGTATGCTCATTGAGCAGGTCTATCTGGGTTCCCAAACCTGGCCGTGTCAGTAAGGAGAGGTCTGGGGGAATTTAAGAGAAACTGAAATGGGCTCAACTGGCCATGTTGTGGAGGTGATTCGGTAGCATCGGTTGCCATGATGAGTACCGGGCAAAGTCCAGCAAAGCTTGATGAGTCTGTGATCTGGCCAAAATAGTGTTCTAGCTCCCTTGCCATTACCCATAGATACGGGTTATACAGTACTCCAAAGGAGGGAGAGCCACCTTAACTGCCATGAACTCCAGATACCCACCTGAAAAAGAGTGAATCCAGAGCAAGGAACTCGGAATGGAGTCCCTTACCAAGAGGGCAAGCGCCGCTCCACACTGCACTGGTCAGTCCTATCTGTAGACCGAATACCCTGGTACCATGAAGGAAAGATTGTCAGTAAAGCAAGTTTCACAGAGTCCCACGACCAAAGATGGTGAGCTGGCGAGAAAATTGCGAAGGAACTGCGTCTTTTTAAAAAGGGAATGGGCATTCCAAAACACCACAGTATTCTCAGGATGGAGCATCATTATCCTTGAAATACAACAACTAACTTTCTCACCAGCTGTGAACAGACACCTCCAAACGAGAAAAGGCCATAAAACCCCCTAATACAAAGTAAGCAAAATGTGGGGTATCAATGACAGCCAGTCCAAAGGCTGTTGAGCAGAGTTTCTCTCTGCCTGATGGAACCATCAATCGGCTCACGAACCCTCTTGCCAGGGCCTGCGACTGGAGGGTGCTTCACTCTGGGCCTCATGTTCTACTGGTGTCAAAATCCCCTGGGAAGGCACCTGAGGGACCAGAGGATCATCAGGACTATCCAATGGAGAAGAACTTCCCGATTGATGGGTGTATTGACGACGTCGGTGCTGGGTTCTCTGGAGCGAGTCGGGAGGGAGATGAGTGTCAGGCTCTGGCCAGGACTGAGCGATAATGTCTGTATCCATGGTGGAGGTTTCGTCAATATTACCAGGAGGGAAAATTGATTAGCAGCCTGGGCATATGAGGCATGTGTCCAGGATAGGTAAGAGTGTCTGCTAGACCTTACCTTAAGAGACACCAGACCAGAGGGAAATAGGAGGCAAGAAGAAATGGTAGGCTGATTGAGGGTGACAGGGAAACAGGAGGCAAGAAGAAATGGTAGGCTGATTGAGGGTGATCTATTACTAAATAGAGATAGCAATCTCTCGAACAACTCTTGTCGAAGGGTTCCCACTGCTTTATGAATGATGTCTAACTGGAAGGCCTCAAGGTATACCAGGCAAGTCTTGAACATGACCTTGTGAGGGCCATGGCACAAGAGGCAGTGAGGTGTGGCAGAGCACCCACCATTATCTCTATCTGCATACCTGGTTACCTGGTTGATGGGGTTCTGGGAGTTCTTCTACTCCCCAAGCCCGGCCCGAGGCCAGGTTTGACTTGTGAGAGTTTGGTCCACTAGGCTCTTGCTTGGAGCGGCCCGCAGGCTCACATACCCACCACAGCCTGGTTGGTCCAGCACTCCTTGGAGGAAACAATCTAGTTTCCTCTTGAAGATGTCCACGGTTGTTCCGGCAATATTTCTTATGCGCGCTGGGAAGGTGTTGAACAACCATGGACCTCTGATGTTTATACAGTGTTCTCAGATTGTGCCTATGGCACCCCTGCTCTTCACTGGTTCTATTCTGCATTTTTCCATATCGTTCACTCCAGTATGTTGTTATTTTACTGTGTAGATTTGGTACTTGGCCCTCCAGTATCTTCCACGCATATATTATTTGATATCTCTCTCATCATTTTTCTAGTGAGTACATTTGGAGAGCTTTGAGACGATCCCAATAATTTAGGTGCTTTATTGCATCTATGTATGCCGTATAAGTTCTCTGAATTCCCTCTATTTCAGCAATCTCTCCTGCTCTGAAGGGGGAAGTGAGTACTGAGCAGTACTTGAGACGGGACAGTACAAGTGATTTGAATAGTACAACCATTGTGATGGGATCCCTGGATTTGAAAGTTTTTGTAATCCATCTAATCATTTTTCTGGCTGACGCAATATTTGCTTGGTTATGCTCCCTAAACGTTAGGTCGTCAACATCATTATTCCCAAATCCTTTACATGCTGCTTTCCTACTATGGGCACATTTAATTATGTTTTGTACCCTTTATGTCCTCATTTTTATCATACCTGAGTACCTAGAATTTATCACTGTTAAACATCATGTTATTTTCTCTTGCCCAGTCGAAAATTTATTAATATCTGCTTGAAGTTTTTCATTGTCTTCAGCCAAGGTAATTTTCATGCTGATTTTTGTGTCATCTGCAAAGGATGATACGAAGCTGTGACTTGTATTTTTATCTATATCTGATATGAGAATAGGGAAAAGCAGTGGTGCAAGGACTGTACCCTGAGGTACAGAGCTTTTAACTGTGCTTTGACTTGATTTTATATGATTGTTACTCGTTGAGTCCTGTTTGACAGAAAACCGAGTATCCAGCGTCTTACTTTACCGGTTATTCCCATTGACCTCATTTTGTGTGCTATCACTCCATGGTCACATTTATCGAAAGCCTTTGAAAAGTCCCTGTATAATACATCAGCATTTTGTTTTTCTTCTAATGCCTCAGTGACTTTGTCATAGTGATCAAGTAGCTGTGAGAGGCATGATCTTCCCGCTCGAAATCCATGTTGGCCTGGGTTGTTAAGGTCACTGGTCTCCATGAAATTGGTGACCTGACTCCTAATCACTCTCTCAAATACTTTTATTATGTGGGACATTAGTGCAACTGGTCTATAATTCTTTGCCAATGCTTTGCTCCCTCCCTTGTGTAGAGGGGGCTATGTCTGCTACTTTAAGTGCATCTGGTATGTTCCTGTGTCCAAGCTCTTCCTCCACACTATACTGAGTGCCTGTGCTACTGGCACCTTGCATTTCTTTGTAAATATTGAATTCCATGAGTCTGGACCTGGGGCCGAGTGCATGGGCCTGTTTTCAATTTCTCTTTCAAAATCTAGTATGATCATGTTGATATCAGTAATATTTACAGGGGTTTGGATATCACGCATAAAGAAATTGTCTGGATCTTTCACTTTCATGTTTATTGGAGTGCTAAACATGTCCTCATACTGCTTTTTTAGGATTTCACTAATTTCTTTGTAAGAAATGTATGAACCACCATGTATGAACCTTCTCTTGTATGAATAGGTCCAATACTGGCAGTGGTTTTTGCTTTTGATTTCGCATCTGTGAAGAAGTATTTTGGATTTTTCTATATTTACTGAAATGCTTTCTGTTCTAACTGCCTTTCTTCAGTTTGATATGAGTGTTTCAATTTCCGCTCGATTTTTTCAATCTCCCTATTTAAATTATTGCTTCTTTGACGGGAAAGTCGTGTCTGCTTAAGCATTTCTGTTATTTTTTTCCTTCTTTTATAGTGTCGTCTGCATTCTCTTTCTACATTGGACCTTTTTCTGGCTTTCCTCAAAGGAATATGTTTCAGACAGACTGGATACACTTCCGAAGTCAGCTTTTCAATTCCTTCTGTAGGATTTGTATTACTTAGAACAGTTTCCCATGGAATGTTTGTAAGTTCCCCTGTTTATTTTCTCCCAGTCACCTTTTATTATTAAAATTGAATTTACTGAATAACCTCTCTCGCTTGATCAACGTTTTAGGTCTATTCTAAGTATTGATGGTCGTTTGCACTTCAATGAGCTTGTGATCTGAGTATTTGGTATCTGATATCGTAATGTCCCTAATTATGTCTTCATTGTTCGTAAAGACTAAATCTAGAGTATTTTCATTTCTAGTTGGCTCTGATATCTGTTGGTTGAGTGAAAATTTGTCACGGAATCTAAGTACAATACTAGTAGTTCTCTAATCTGTGGTTGGTTAGATCCCGATAGATTTCCTGGTATAATATTATTGTTTGCTGTTCTCCATCTGAGACTAGGCAAGTTGAAGTCACCTAGGAAGTTAATATCAGGTAATGGGTTCTCCAAATTATCAAGGCTATTCTCTATTTTGTTTATGACCTGTGTTACCGCAGTTTACACAGCGTGCTGCCTTACAGCAGGTGAGGCGACTGCGGCCCAATAGATGGCAGCCATAGCATTGTAACACAGGAAAGTTGTAGAGCTGGACCTGATACAGGGTCCTGTGTAGCACCAACTGGTCAGGGAGGAGTCCATCGAACTTAACACGAACCATGGATGTCGACCCTGATGCTCCACGAATCCTGGTAACTTTAGGTAATCCCGCCAATGCACCCCTAACAACTGCAGAGTGGCCTGGAAGTCATCCACTTCAACACTCTGGTCAATTGGCCCAATCTTCCCATACCGGGTCCGAGACTCCTCCTGCGTCAATATCTGTCATCACCTGACAGACCAATCCCCCAACATGGTAATGTCAGATAGTAACATTACCATGGTAGCATGGGTTTGTGGTAAGGTCTTCTGAAGGCAATGACATCCTCTCAGCATCTCACTCCATGGCAGTGTTTTCTGGGTCATTCTCCAACAGATGTTTGCCTCTCTGGGACCTGCCATCAACATCCATGCAGCCCCCCACTCTGGGAGGCGTTTATTAGGGAAGGCTCTGGCCTTTGCCGGTACTGTGAGAGCCCCCAGTGTAACTGAAGCGAGCACACACTGGCCCAAAGAGGCCAGTTGAATTCAACGATGAGCTCCTGATGAAGTGAGGAAAGAATGCCCAGCCGGGAGTGTTCAACCCTCGCGCCAAGATGGGCGACCATCGGCAACTCTCTCATCTGTTGGTGTGCTGTCCAACAGATATAAGATGGCTGTGGTGGTGGCCATTTTTGTTGTTGGCTTACTTCTGTTTTGAATTTTCCAATTTATCAAGCCTAATTTTTCACTCACTTTTACTGATTTCTTATATTTTAGTTACTTTTCAAATTCCCTATACTGTACTATACTTTCATGTATCCTGAGACACCACTTGCAGCTTTCAACCTGTTCCACAATATGGGTAAAAACACTCATGAAGCTGGCCAGAGATGATCATGGCACAGCTTTCCCAGCTTTGTCTAATAAAAGTTTTATTTAACGAACAACTCATGAAGAGAAGAATGAACCCGGAGGATTAAACTCACTAGCGTAGTCATTCGTTACGCAATTCCATATGGGAGTAGAGTTATTCACTGGTAATATAAATGCCATTGTTTTAACATGCCTCTTCCTGCTTTCAAGTCATATGTACACCCATATAAATTTATCAGATGGCCAAAAGCTACTTTTAGATAAAATTAGGGTAGGATGAACATTTATTGGGCAATTTCTATATTTGTGAATTATGGGTGATAGCCTGTCTAGATGTTCTCAGGCATTTTCTCACTCCAGGTAGAAATTTCCCGCCCACCAGAACAGGGTCGGGCTCTGGGGGCCGTGGATGTAGGTGTGTGACCTGACTGGTCTGTGGGGAAAGATAAGAAGCAATAATTTTCAGCTATGAACACTCGCTAAATAATGATTGTGGAACACTATAAATAAAAGATTTACCTGGCTCTCGTTTATAGAGACAAGCTGGCAGAGTACATCAAAGATCTCCTTTTGTATTGCCAAATTCTGAAAGACAGAAACAGTACTATGAAAATAATTGAGGTATATATTCCAATACTTAAAATATAATGATGACAAAGAATGCAGTACATGCAACCCTAAAAAATCAAGATTAGTTCTTTCCAGAACCAAAATTTTCCATTTTTGTTATTTACCCCCAAATTTTTTCATTTTTTTTTTAAGCAAGTGACATAATAATTTTTTTTGGGTACTCATGCTGGGGTAAAATTTAATGGTAATAATAGGACCCATAATCACCATAACAGAAATAAATATCTCTGATATCCCCAGAGTCAAGCTTAATCTGTGTTAATACTCTATGCAAATAAAGGGACCAAGTCTATGGAACTCACTCCCTAACGAATTGAAAAGCTGTCCAACTTTTGCCTTATTCAAAAACAAAACCAAAAAGTACCAATTTCATCTTCATAGTTCCCACCTGGTGGTTTAAACTCACACTGTATCCAGTGCTACCCAATCCCCCAATATATGTGCCTAAGCCATACAACTTTACCATTGTAATCATTGATATCATCTTATGTACTATCAATGTGTTTTAATGTGCCTGCTAATTTTTGTCAAGTTATCAATCAAGCTATCAATGCTATCAATCAAAGCTATCAATGTGCTCTAATGTGCCTACTAATCTTTGTCGAATTTTCTTACAATGTACCTGTTAACATTTTATAAATTTTGCTAGAAATTATCTACTTGATATTATCTGTTAGATTAAGGACCTGCCTGAAACGCTGTGCGTACTAGTGGGAGAATACTGTGTCTATGCTTAATGCACAGCATAGACACAGTGTTCTCCCATATTAACAGGGACTTGATGAAAGAACATGAGTAACCCCTCACTAGCTCTAGTTGCCTTTGGGAGGTAGTGATCCTTGGGGGGTTTAAATACCCCAAAATTACCATCTCTTGTAAGTGTCTGAGTTTGGTGCAGTGGGTTAAAGACGTACCTGTTATGCCAGTTGCTCTGAGGCTTCTGTGCTGGCAATGGTTCGAGTCTCCTGGTGGGAAAGTGTTCTAAAGTTGTAAAACTTCACTTGCGTGTTTAGGCAAGTTTTGCATTATATATATATATATATATATATATATATATATATATATATATATATATATATATGTCGTACCTAGTAGCCAGAACGCAGTTTTTGGCCTACTATGCAAGGCCCAATTTGCCTAATAAGCCAAGTTTTCCTGAATTAATTTATTTTCTCTAATTTTTTTCTTATGAAATGATAAAGCTACCCATTTCATTATGTATGAGGTCAATTTTTTTTTATTGGAGTTAAAATTAACGTAGATATATGACCGAACCTAACCATCCCTACCTAACCTAACCTAACCTATCTTTATAGGTTAGGTTAGGTTAGGTAGCCGAAAAAGTTAGGTTAGGTTAGGTTAGGTAGGTTAGGTAGTCGAAAAACAATTAATTCATGAAAACTTGGCTTATTAGGCAAATCGGGCCTTGCATAGTAGGCTGAGAAGTGCGTTCTGGCTACTAGGTACGACATATATATATATATATATATATATATATATATATATATATATATTATATACAGTATATATATATTATATATATATATATATATATATATATATATATATTATATACAGTATATATATATATTATATATATATATTGTGACGATAATCTCCTTCAAGAGATTGAGCCTGCTCTTCCCTCCACAATTACGTCGTTGTGGTTATATAAAACGACTATGGAAGACATGTCCAACAGAAACAACAACACCAGCAAGGCTTGCCAGGGTGAGCAAACGTATGCAGCCAGCCACCTGTTCGGACTCAAACCACCAAACTACATGTTGATCGCTACCGGCTCCGCTGATTGGTCGCCGGTCTGGCTGCACCTGCACTCGCCCCCCCATACTACTTGATGTCTGGGGTCGCCCCAACCTCCTACCTCAGAATGTTCAGTGCTCTCGTTGTCACCACTCCTCCCAGCTAGACGCTAGCGTGTACTGAGAGAAGTGGTGGCTTAAAGCCAATATTCCAGCACCCTCCCATTTACTTTTGTATTGCACTTCTTGTTATTTTGCCTTAACGTAACTTTTCATTGTGTCATCTAATTATTCTTATTATTTTGATTGATTTTATTATAAGAATTTGTTTGTGCATTTTATTCATGTTTTGATTTAATTAACGTAATTAAAATTTCATTGTTAAAGTTTACTTGTGTTTTGTGTGTCTTCTCCTTACCTTACCACAGACGAAGTTCCAGTTTTTTCTATTTTTTTTTATAACTATGTGACGAGGCCATACCCCTAGCCTTAAACAGCCGAACACAACGCGTTACCGTCACAAGTTATATGGGGGCCTGTCCTAGGAGCTTCACTCAGGTACTGGTGCCAAGTGGTAATTTATGGTAAGCGTATTTAACTTTGTTAACGTAGCTTTACTATTTTTCATTCAATTTCATTTTTTATAAGGTGCGGTGTATTGTGCATTACGAGAGTAACATATAGTGAAGGTGAGACAACTTTGGATTACGTGGTGACTGTAGGCCGCAGTCATACTCTTAATTGGTCATCTCTCCCTCCGTGTTATTACTCGTGTTTACCATCTATGTCCCTTGAATATTTCTCATTCTGACAGATCATCATATTGGTACCCTGGTACTGTGGTCTGCCCCGGGTCAAGAGTACCCAATCTTCTGCAATCTGACTGTAGGAGGACAAAGAGGGCCATAGTTCCTCTAGCTCGAACTTTAGTTGCTGAATTGGGACCTCAGCAGCAGTTCTCGTCACCAGTTGACACCTCGCACCCCTACACGTCAGTCAGAGATGATGATACATACAACGGTAGGGAATTAGCTTATTTTTTCAGAGCACAAAAGTTCGCTAATTCTGTAAGTATCATATTAAATTCAGTGGGAAAAACTTGCTTTATGTCCTATAGAGACTTGGCAAGGTATGCCTACATCCTTGGACTACCAATTTTACTTTTGAAGCATTTAACTGTTTCATTTGTTTTCGAAACTGTTTCATTTGTTAGTAGGATTTTCTTGCCCTTATTCTCTTACATGAGTACCGGGTACAAGATTTCCTGCGCCCTTGATTTAATTTAATCATTTAATATCTTTCACTTAACGTTAAATTGTTAAAGATCACACAGGATAGGTACCAGTTGCCACGTTGTCCTGTTTCTGACATTTCACTATTGAATATTCGTGTACCTTTATTTGCTAATTTCACCATGTTTCGTCTCCAAACTTTCCGTGCAAATCCAGCAGGTGAAATAGGGACTTTAAGTCGTGCCAAGAGGACTGAATTACAAACTCTTGCACATGAGTATCAACTAGAAGTTCCCTACCAAGCCAACAAAAATGACCTACACAACCTGTTGCTGGATTACTATTTAGAGCAAGGTAAGATAGACTCTGAAACTCATGAAACTTACTATATTGCAGATAAAACTGACTTGGCAACGATGAAACTCAAACTAGAGCTGGCCAAGATTGAACGTGAGCAGCAAAGGGAAGCCCTCGAACAACAAGAACGAGATGCTGCCATACGAAGGGAAGAACACGAACGCGAAGCTGCCATACGAAGGGAAGAACAAGAACGCGAAGCCGCTTTGAGGAGAGACGAACAAGAACGCGAAGCTGCTTTGAGGAGAGAAGAACACGAACGTGAGGTCGCATTACTCCGTGAACGTGAACGAGTACAGCTTGAAACCAAACAACGCGAGTTGGAAATACAACGCGAACATGACAAGCAACAAGCGACTCTGGCTCTAGAGTGTCGTCAACGCGAAATCGCCTTGGAAACTTCACACTTCACTCAACGCCAGCAAGCTACTGCCAATCTTCCCGTCAGTTTTAATATATCACATGCAAGTAAGTTAATGCCATCCTTTGTAGAAGCAGAAGTTGATGTGTTTTTCACCACCTTTGAAACCCTTGCTAATCAACTCAGTTGGCCTGTCGACCAATGGGCCACACTTCTCAGAGTCCATCTTACAGGTAGAGCTGCAGTCACACTCAGTACTTTGGCGTCTGAGAATGACTACTACACTCTGAAACAAGCAGTGTTGGACGCCTACCTACTTTCCACAGAAAGTTATAGAAGGAAATTCCGTGACCACCTGAAGGCAAGTACCACTACCTTCCTCGAGTTTGCTAACACGAAACGGAGGTATTTCATGAAATGGCTGGAAGCAGCACATGTCTCTACTTTTACAGAACTCGTCAACCTGATGCTTGTTGAAGAATTCTTGAGACGTGTGCCACCTCCTGTCCGCCTCTACTTAGCAGATAAAGAAGAAACCGACTACCTGAAGTGTGCTAAGTCGGCTGACACTTACAGCCTCATCCACCGGCTGACACCCGAACCATCCTCCAGTAAGAAGTCGTGGTACAGTTACGAGAAGGTGAGCCCCGATCAAGCTGGTTCACAACTGTACTGCAAGTATTGTAGACTCTATGGACATACCATAGACAAGTGTGGTAAGTCTCAATACAAGGGAACCACTGACCAACAACGACCCAAACCAACTCCTCTTAAGTCCGGTAAGCCTGTGATGAATGTTGGTGTTGATGTTAATGATCTTTCTCTTTTCAGTAACCACCTGTATACTGGAACTGTCTCTGCCAACGGTTCAAATCCGGAGGGACGTTTCAAATTGAAGATCTTGAGGGACACAGCGGCTCTACAATCGATCATCTTGAAGTCGGCTGTGCCCAACATAGTCTACACCGGGGAAACAGTCTTCATCACTGACCTCACTGCTACCACTCCATACCCTCTCGCCAGAGTCCACCTGGATTGTCCCTACGTGAACGGGGAAGTCCAAGTCGCCGTCAGGGAAAAGCCTTTTCCCATGCCTGGAGTGCAACTTCTCCTAGGCAACGACTTGGCAGAAGACCTGCAACCGACCAACCTGATCGTCATGGACGAACCCCAGGTGTGTAACTCTGTGCCAATAAACCCTATTCTTGAGTATGTTCCAGCAGAGGTTCAAGAGAGTGATGAAGTTTCTCCTCCGGTTCTCGTGACCACCCGTGCACAAGCCGCACGTCCACAGCCAGCTGACTCTACTGCTACCGCTGTCCCTCAAGACCCTCAGAAACTCCCCCCGCATCTGACCAAGTTGGAGTTCCGTAAGTTGCAGAGGGAAGATCTTACTTTAACACCATTGTTTTTCCAGGCTGAGACTCAACCCGACAGTATTCCTGGGTTCTTCCTAGAGAACGACTTGCTCTACCGCAGATATAGACCCAGTAAACTGAAGGAGGAGGACGATTGGGCCAACATCGAACAACTTGTGATTCCCACCAGCCTGCGGCCCACTATTCTACACCTGGCCCACGGAGCATTCTCCCACTACGGCTTCAACAAGACTTACCATGGGATTCGTCAAGACTACTACTGGCCAGGTATGGTAAATAACGTCAAACAGTACGTAAAACAGTGTCATACATGTCAGATGGCAGGCAAACCGAACGTCTCCATTCCCAGAGCACCACTGATTCCCATACAGGTGCCTGCGGAACCTTTCCACAGACTCATAATAGACTGTGTTGGTCCTTTACCTCGGACCAGTTCAGGTAACGCCTACATCCTAACCATCCTGTGTCCTACCACCAGATTTCCCATAGCAGTTCCAGTGAAGAACATCACGGCTGCTACGGTTATAAAACATCTACTGAAGATCTTCACTCAATACGGATTTCCCAGGGAGATTCAAAGTGACTGTGGCACCAACTTCACCAGTGATCTCTTCAAAAGGACACTGGAGGAGTTCAACATCAAACAGGTATTGTCCAGCCCCTATCATCCTGCTTCACAGGGTTCTCTTGAACGTAGTCATCAGACCATCAAAGCACTCTTGAAAAAGTTTTGTAGTGAAACCTCAAAGGATTGGGATAAGCAGATTGACCTAATAATGTGTATTTTCAGAAGTCTCCCCAATGAGTCCCTAGGAGTATCTCCTTATGAGATGCTCTACGGCCGTAAGTGCCGTACTCCCCTTAAGGCTTTCAAAGACTCTCTCAGAGATGCCACCTTCAGTGAGCATCAGAATGTGCCCCAGTTTCTTCAAAACCTTCAACACATTCTAGAGAGAGTCCACCGCTTTGCCCATGATAATCTATTGAAAGCCCAGGTGAGAATGAAGACTCATTACGACCAGACCAGCAAAGTAAGAAAATTCAAGCCGGGAGACTTCGTCCTTGCCTATTTCCCTATCCCAGGTTCACCTTTACAAAACCGATTTTCAGGACCCTACTGCGTCAAAGAGTGCAGAAGCAACAACACTTACGTCATAGAGACTCCAGATAGGCGGCGGAAGACCCAGCTGTGCCACGTCAACCTCCTGAAGCAATATAATGGTACTCCTCCCACTGTCTTGACTAACTATTCCACATTCACAGAACCCTACATCCACAGTGAGACCTTCCCAGCTTCTCCTCCCGAAAGCACTGACAAGGAGTCAGCGCTTTCTAATTCCGAAATCCTTAATGATTTTCCCAAATGCTTTCAGGATAATAATCGTGCTCCTTTGCCCTCTTCTAATTCCACTCTCACCTCGTCAGATAAGCCCTTCATCCTCCATGTCGACGCCAATGGTACCGACGATGGTGGTGTCGTGATGCAGCAACGAGGCGAGAAGAAAACACCTGTCAGCGACTACTGCTACAAGGAACGACGGAACAATTGGCAAGGAGCTACTCT